>NW_024080931.1:936115-1120469 GCF_003009895.1 Hyaena hyaena | reverse complement strand
GGTTCGAGCCCCGCGTCGGGCTCTGTGCTGACTGCCAGCTCAGAGCCTGGAGCCTGTTTCAGTCTGTGACTCCCTCTCTCTCTGACCCTCCCCTGCTCACTGTCTCTCTCTCTCCTAGAAATAAATAAAAACATTAAAAAAAAATAGCATTTTTCTTTTGACTCCACCGCCCCCCCCCCCCAACCATTTAAAAATGTGAAAGCCATTTGCGGCCCGGAGTTTGCTAGCCTGTAGGATGTGATGTTCCCTCTCCAGCCCCCTCCTGCTGCCCTCACTCCCCACCCCCACCCCGGCCCTCGGCTCAGGGTGACTTCTTGGCTCCCCCCCCCCAAGATTACAGAGCTGTCCAAGGAAGTCTTCAGTCTCAAGGAGGCGCTGAAGGACCAGCCGGCGACCCCCGGCCCCTCCGAGGTGGAGGCCCTCCGTGGCCAGGTTAAGGGTCTGCGGGAGCAGCTGGAGGTGAGGGCACAGGGCACAGGGTGGGGATCCCGGGAGAGGGGTGGGCGGGCAGGCATGGGAGGAAAATGATTCGGTATTTTAGCAGCCGGGACCCTGGTGCAGGTAGGGGCTCTGCGTCTAAAGGGAGCTGTGGGGCTGTTCCTGGGGAGGGCACCCCCCTCCCCCATTCTGAGCCCCTCCCCCATGCCCACAGCAGGCCGCCAGGGACCACAGCGCGGTGGTGGCCTCGTACAGGAGCCACCTCCTCTACGCCATTCAGGTGAGTCCGCCTGCAGAGGAAGGCAGGTAGAGGGGGAGCTTTCGTGGCCTCCAGGGGTGGGGAGGGAGGGAGCCCCGAAGACGGGGGAGTACCCGGGCTCTCTCTCTGCCCCGTCCCCCCCCCACCCCCCAGGGTCAGATGGACGAAGACGTGCAGCGGATTCTGAGCCAGATCCTACAAATGCAGAGGCTCCAGACTCAGGGCCACTGAGCAGCCGGGCGCCGACCCTCTGCCCGCCTGGCCCCACGGGGCGTCCCGGCTCCCACACCGACCTTCCGAGCTCGCAGACCAGCCTGGGCCTCCCCGACTGTCCCTAGCTGTGTCCACTGCCCCCACTGGCCCCCTGCACACACTGGCCAGCGTGGAGCCCAGCCCTGGCTGAGCCCCGCCCCCACCGGAGAGCCCGGGAGCCCCCTGTCCCGTGTCCCGCCTGTGTCTGCCCCGTAGCCGGACCCCAGGAATAAAAGCTCTCGGAGCCGAGCCTGAAAGTGTATGGCCTGATCGCTGGGCGCCCCTGCTGCAGGGAGGGGGGTGGCCAGGAGCAGGGATGCGGAGGTGAGGCGCTCCCGCCCCCTCCCCCCGCGCCCACCGCTCAGTCCCAGGAAGCCCTGCGGTGTCTAAGTCAGGACGACCAGGGGTTCATGGTGAACAAACCGCCCGAATGTCAAGTGAAGACGGGATCCAAGACTGCGCGTCCTGGGCCGCTTTCCTCACCCTGAACCCAGCTTTGCTGGGAGCACCCCCTCCCCCCACCCCTCCCCCTCTCCCTGCATCCCTGCCCTTGGCAAGTCCCCAGAAACCCCCTGGGGCTTCTTGGCTCTTTCCAGCTAAGGCGGGAGAGGCAGGAGTGTGGCCTGTCCCCGGGGTTTCCTTGGGTGTCCAGGGAAGGCACCGTGTCTATAGGGGCTCAGCCTGTCCCTTGGCGTCCCCATGGCTCTGATAAGGTCCGCAGGTGGGGGCTGCCTCCCCAGGGCCTGTGTTTCCATCTCTCTCTTCACCCCATCTCCTTCCCTAGGTCTCTGTCTGTCTCTGTCTCTCTTCTCTTCCTGCCCCTGCTCACAGTCTCCCATCCCTGTGTCTCGCTCTCTCCTCTCTCTCTCTCCTCTCTCTGGGTGTCCCTGCGTCCCACCCCCGTGACATTGTCCCCCTTCTGGGGTTTCCCCATCCCTGTCCTCGCTGCAGGCGGAAGGAAGGACTGGCAGCCGGGCTGTTGTGGGAAAGGCCACGGGGTCTCCACTTCTCTCTTTCGTGGCCTCCTCTCCCGCCCCCGCGCTCGGGGCCTCCAGAGCCCTGCTGGCCACGATAGGTGAAGGGACGAGGGCTCCTTCGCCACCACCACCACCCCAGCCTCTGCTCAGCTCGCCACTGCCCCAGCCCCCCGCCGGGTGGGGGAGTCAGACCCGGGGAAGGAGAAGTTGGGGCTTCGACCGGGGGTTGTGCTTCCCTCGCTGGTGGGACTCCAGTCTCCTGCCTCCCGGAGGTGCCCCCGGCCTCCTGAGGTGCTCCCTGGCCCTCTCGACGGCAGAGCCTGCGGAGTCATGGCCTCAAGGCTTCTGGTGCTCGCCCTCTGGGTGGGCTGCTCACCCTGCAGCGGGAGAGAAGGTACGTGGGACCCCCGGGGGCCTGGGAGGCCAGGACAGAGGGACGTTCCCTGGGGCCTGGAGTTTCTCTGCCACGGAATATTCTGAGCTGCGGGGGGGGGGGGGCGGCGGGGAGCTCACATACCTACTGGATTCCCAGTGGTGGGAGGGAGTTACCAACCCATTGCACAAATGGGGAAACTGAGACACAGGATGCATCCCACCGCAAAGTGACACCAGGAAGTGGCAGCCACAGCTGGGATGGAGGGAGAGGGACAGAGAGAAGGAGTGAACGAGACACATTTTAATTATAAGCATCCATTTCACGTGCTTCAAGACAACGTTGTTACGAGAGGGGCCACCCAGGTCCCCTTTGAGGCTCCTTAAACCTCAGCCCGGGACGCCTGGGTGGCTCTGTCGGTTAAGTGTCCAACTTCGGCTCAGGTCATGATCTCACGGTTTGTGGGTTCGAGCCCCACGTCGGGCTCTGTGCTGACAGCTCAGAGCCTGGAGCCTGTTTCAGATTCTGTGTCTCCCTCTCTCTCTGCCCTTCCCCTGCTTGTGCTCTGTCAAAAATAAAACATAAATAAATAAATAAATAAATAAGTAAGTAAACAAACCTCAGTCTCCCCATCTGGAAAATGGATTGATACTCCCTGCCTTCCCAGGTTGTAGTGGAGGTGAGAGCTGGTGCAGGTGCCTTTCACTCGTGCATTCGTTCATTCATTTCCCAAACCTTTATTAGGCACCTACTGGGTGCCTGGCTGGGAGGCTGGCGCCAAGCCCACAGCAGGGGTCGGACCGTCCCAAGGGTGATTTTGGAAGCTCACCCGGCTCCCTCTCCCCCCGGGGCCCCAGCAGCCCCCACCCAGCCCAGGGTGCGGTGCTGGGCGTCTAGGTACCCAATCGCCGTGGACTGCGTCTGGACCCTGCCCGCTTCTCCGCACCCCACCAGGCCCACATCCTTCATGGCCACGTACAGGTCAGAGCGGTAGGAGGGCCTCCTGGGCGGCTTCCTGCGGGGCCTCGACCAGGGCAGCCGGAGGCTGAGCGAGACCCGAAACCCTGGGGACTCTGGGGCAGCACCAGCAGGGGAAATACACTTCCTAAAACACAGATTGCGAGTCACGTGCCTCGTTTAAACTCTTTGAGAAGCCACGTTTAAAAAGGAAAGAGAAATTCTGAAGTTGATTTTAGTATTTTACTTCGGTCGCATCTCAATATTCCAAGTATTTGTCGTTTCATACGACGGAATGTCACTTAACATGCCTCTGTACAAGTCACGTATTTAAATTCATAATAGAAACTAATATTAATAGGATTCAAGGATAATTATTTGAACGTGTAATCAATATTTTAAACATAAATGAGCTATTTTGCACCCTTTGTATGCTAAGTCTTTGAAGCTCCACATGCATTCCACGCATGTAGCACTTTTCAACTCACGTGCTAAACATTGGTGGGAAATTCTTGGTCTCTGGTTATAGTTGATCAAATTTGTGGCTGGGAAAATAGATTCACCCAACTGGGAACTTGACATTGAGGGTAGATAACATAAATTAAAAAGACACCCTCGGTTGCATCAGCTGTATTTCAAATGGTGGAGAGCCACTCATACTCGGTGACTACTGCATCTGACAGCGTGGTCGGAGCATGTGGAATATTTTGGAAGGCTCTAGAATGTTCTGGAATGTCTCCAGAGTCTGAAATCTCAGGGTCTCAGAACTCAGCAGAATCAGAATCTTATTATTTCTGAACCCATGAGTCCATAGACCTTGGCACATTGTAATTCTAACGCTGGAACTTTAACATTCCAGAAATCTGTGGAATCTGCACCCTAGCATCTCGCAGTGGGTGTTACCCCTGACCCTGGGTCATCACAGGCTCTGTGATGTTGGGGTGAACGGCTCGCTCAGGGTCACACCCAGCCAACAGCAGGATCCCAGTCCGTGGTCCTCAGGTGCTGTCCACATGGGGTCCAGGGCACAGACGGGCCGGTACGAAGGGCTCAGGCCCTCATGCTGTCCCTACGTGTCCAGACTGGGCGTGGCCGGCCACGGAGAGAGCCAGCCCTGCCTCCAGCTGACACCAGAGGCCACCCGCTGCACCATCCCCGACGTCCAGATGTTCTCCATGGTGCCCTACATACTCAACGTCACGGCCGTGCAGCCCCGGGCCACCAGCAGCAGCTTCCTGCCCTTTGTTCCGGAACATATCAGTGAGTGTGGGCGGCAGTGGGGGGTGTGGAGGCCACCAGCTTGCTCCTGACCCGCCCCCCTCTCACCACCCACCTCCTTCCTGTCACCCATCCTGGGTCCCGTCAGTTCCACCTTTGTTTTTTTTTTTCTCGTTTTTTTTTTTTTTAATATTTTTATTTATTTCTAGGAGAGAGAGAGACAGCGTGAGCAGGGGAGGGTCAGAGAGAGACGGAGTCAGACTGAAACAGGCTCCAGGCTCTGAGCTGGCAGTCAGCACAGAGCCCGACGTGGGGCTCGAACCCACGAACTGCGAGATCATGACCCAAGTGAAAGTCGGACGCTTAACTGACTAAGCCACCCAGGCGCCCCATTTCCACCTTTGTATTTCTTTGAGAAGCCACCCACTTCTCCCAATCCTGAGCCCCCATCTGGCCCAGGCTCCATCTTGGCCCGCACCAGCTCACTCAGTCCCCTGCACCCTGGTCCCAGACTCCAGCCCTCACCCCCACAGTCCGCCCTCCCCACAGCGGCCACCAGAGGGTGAATGTGAGCCCCCGAGTCAGGTCCAGCCCTCCTGTGCCCACAGCCCTCTAGGACTCCTAAGTCCTCTTCCTCTGGGTCCCCAAGGCCCTGCACACCTGCCCCGTCCCCTCCCTGCCCTCCTCCCTCTCTCCCCCTCATTCACTCTACTCCAGTCACACACACCTCCTCTGTTCCTCCAACAGACCAGGCAGGCCCTGCCCCAGGACCTTTGCACTGTCAGTGCCCTCTGCCAGGAATCCTCTTCCCCAGATCTTCACACAGTTCACTCCCTCCTCTCCTTCAGGTCTCTACTCATTTCCTCAGTGAGCCCCCTGGCGACTCTCAGAGCACATTGTTAGATTGCAAACCCTCATATGTTGCTGGTGGTTATTAAGAAAGTCTCGGGTCTCTGTGAGGCTCAGTGAGTTAAGTGTTTGGCTCTTGAGTTCAGCTCAGGTCTGATCTCCCTGTTGTGAGATTGAGCCCCACATTGGGCTTAGCGCTGGATGTGGAGCTTGCTTAAGATATTCTCTCTCTCGGGGTGCCTGGGTGGCTTAGTCGGTTAGGCGTCCAACTTTCGCTTAGGTCATGATCTCGCGGTTCGTGGGTTCGAGCCCCGCGTCGGGCTCTGTGCTGACTGCCAGCTCAGAGCCTGGAGCCTGTTTCAGTCTGTGTCTCCCCTTCTCTCTGACCCTCCCCGGCTCATGCTGTCTTTCTCTCTCTCCCCTAGAAATAAATAAAAAATATTTAAAAAAAAAAAAAAAAGATATTCTCTCTCTCTCTCCCTCCCCCTCTCTCTGGCTCTCCCCCGTTGACGCTGTCTCTCTCAAAAAAAAAAAAAAAACAAAAAACGTCTGGTAGTCCCTTCGAAGAGTTAAACATGTTACATAAGCCAGCATCTGCAGTCAAATATATGCCAAGGAGAAATGAAATCACATGTACTCAGAACCTTGTGCACTGATGGCCACGGCAGCATTATTCACAATAAAGTGGAAACGACACCGGTGTCCATCGGCAGATGACTGACGCACAAAACATGCTCTGTCCATATGAGGGAACAACATCGCAGAAGTGAGGCGCCCGCACCCGCCACCCCACGGGGGGACCCTGAACACACGACGCTCAGGGAGGGAACCAGACCCGGGAGGCCACGCGGGGTGTGAGTCCTTTTATGGGAAATGTCCAGCACAGGCCCATCCACAGACAGGAAGTGCATTCGTGGTTCTCAGGGATGGGGAGTGGCTGGCAAAGGGGACGGGGATTCTTAGGGGGAATGTTAAATAGTGGTGACAGTCTGTGAATGCAGTAAAAGCCACTGAACCGTACACTTTATGTATTTTTTAAAATTATTTTTATATAAAAAATTTTATAATGTTTTATTTATTTTTGAGAGAGAGATAAGAGACAGCGTGAGCAGGGAGGGTCAGAGAGAGAGGGAGACACAGAATCTGAA
This sequence comes from Hyaena hyaena, assembly GCF_003009895.1. Taxonomy (NCBI): domain Eukaryota; kingdom Metazoa; phylum Chordata; class Mammalia; order Carnivora; family Hyaenidae; genus Hyaena; species Hyaena hyaena. The sequence continues at coordinate 1,113,998 of NW_024080931.1, read as the reverse complement.
ACAGGCTCCAGGCTCTGAGCTGTCAGCACAGAGCCCGATGCGGGGCTCGAACCCACGAACCGTGACATTGTGACCTGAGCCCAAGTCGGACGCTCAACCGACTGAGCCCCCCAGGCGCCCCAGAACCTGACACTTCAGAAAGGTTTTGCCGTATGCGAATTGTGTCTCAAGGCACTGCAACCCACTCTCCTGCGTGTACTCTCGATCTTTCTTCCTTACTCTTTATGACCTGTTCCTGGTCTTTTGTCCGAGGGATCGCGCTCCAGGAGGGTAAGGGTTGGGCTGGTGCTGTGCCCCCAGCGTCCAGGCTGGACACTCAGTAGACCGTCAGTGAATACCCGATGGCATGAGTCTGCCAGCCCCTCCTGACCCTGTGTCCCGCTTGCCCACCAGTCAAACCCGACCCTCCGGAAGGCGTCCGCCTGAGCCCCATCCCTGGGCAGCGGCTGTGGGTGCAGTGGGAACCGCCCCGGTCCTGGCCCTTCCCAGAGACCTTCGCACTCAAGTACTGGATCCGATACAAGCATCACAGATCTGCGCGCTTCCGCCAGGTGAGGAGGACGAGGGGGCTGGGAGGGCGGCTCCCGGGTGGAGGCGAGCACGCCGGCAGGGGTGCGCAACACGGGGGCAGCCCAGAGACTGGACTCCTGGCATCCCCCCAGAAGGTCGGCAGATGGGCCCTTGAACAAGTCTTTGCACACACATGTCCATGGCAGCGCCGTTCACAACAGCCGAAAGGTGGAAGCTGCCCCATTGTCAACAGGGGAATAAACACACGTGTCCACCGTGCACGCGGGAGTCCACAGATGACTGTCACCACCGCGCACGCGCACATCACTCAGGTGCATCCACCGCGCATGCGCACAGCCCTCAGGGGCATGCGCACAGCCCTCAGGGGCATCCACCGCGCACGCGCACGTCCCTCGGCCGCGAGCAGGAGCGAGGCGCCCACCACCGCCGCCCCGCGGACGGACCCTGAACACACGACGGTCAGGGAGGGAACCAGACACGGGAGGCCACGCGTGTGTGAGTCCACGTGCGTGACACGTCCAGCACAGGCTCCTTCATGGACAGGAAGGGAATCGTGGGGCCCGGGGGCTGGAGGACAGGTGGGGAGAGGCTGCTAACGAGCACATGGGTTCCTTTTGGAACGATGGAATGTTCTGGAACTAGAGTTGACCGTTGCACAACAGTGGAAATGTATTCAGTGCCACTGGATGGTGCCTTTCAATTCCTTAATTTAGTGTCATGCGGATTTCCCCTTGATTGAAAACAAATACATTGTTTTAAAATTTTTACAAAGTAAAACAAACAAGGGCCGGGTGCTGCTGAGAGTCTGAGGTCGGTTGTGCACCGGACAGCCCCGCAGGGCAGGCCCAGGAGCTCAGTGTCTGCGGGCCGCAGGCTTCCGCAGCGCTGTCCCGCAGCACGTTCTGGGAACATGGGAATGTTCTCCGTGTGCACCCGCCACAGCTGTACCCGAACCCACGTGTGCTTACTGAGCAACTGTCATAGGGGAGTCGCCAAGGACCTGGCCTCTTTTTTTTTTTAAGTTTATTTATTTATTTTGAGAGAGAGAAAGGGTGCACACGCGCGTGTTGGGGAGGGACAGATAGAGAGAGAAAATCCCAAGCTCAATTGTGTCTGATGTGGGGCTCGATCTCCTGAACCCGTGAGATTATGACCTGAGCTGAAATCAGTCAGACAGTTAACTGAGCCACCCAGGCGCCCTGCCAAGGAATGTGCTTTTAAATTTTATTTAGCGTTCATTAATTGTATTTTAAATATTTTTGCAATCCTTAAAATTGAGACAGAATTCCCATGCCATAAAACTCGCCGTTTTAAAGTGCACAAGCCAGTGGCCTCGATCGTATTCGCAAAGTTACGCAACTTAATTTATCTAAATGCAAAGCGCCCATCACCACACCCGGTGACCATCGGGACAGGTCAGGGCAGAGGCGAGAGGGAGATAGTTAGGTCTGGGGCCAGGAGGTTGCCTGTGGGGGCTGGGCTGGGTCGCTCTTGAGGATGAGGGGGACCCAGAAGGAGGGAAGGGCCAGGTCTGAGAGGAAGAGTGGGACTATCAGGCTGGAGAAGGCAGAGCTGTGTCAATGACCGAGTGAGGATGTGGAGAGGTCTTCTTGGCAAGAAGATTTAGTAGATTTCCCGACAGAAGGGGACAATGCCAGGCCACCCAGGGCCACAGGGGCCACATCAGGACGGCCAGGAGGCAGACACGGGAGCCAGAGGAGAGCCGTGGCCGAGCCTCCGTTGGGGTTTCCACCGGAAGGCAAGGCAGAGCAAGGCGATCAGCTTGGGGCTGGCAAGTTTGAAGAGCTCCGGCCGCCTCTGGGCTGCACCTGACCCCGGAGGCTTTGAGGCAGGGGGAGGACCGGCTTGAGGGCTCAAGGAAGAGGGGGGTGAGTCGGATGGGCCTGTGTGTACGTGAGAGGCAGGCTCCTGGCTGGTTTAGCGAACTCTGAGAATCGGCTGACCCTGGTCACCAAGATGTAGAAGATCTTGAAACAGAAGATACCGAAAACTGCAAAACCAGGTCAATCCAGTGGGGCCAGGAGGGAGCCAGAGGCCCTGGTTCTGGCCTGGGGGAGGAGTAGGTTGGGCGGGGTCTGACTGCTGAGACAGCCTGGGGGGCGTGAGGTCCCCAAAGGAATCCTGACACGGCGGCTTTGGGGCCAGGATCAGGAAGGACCAATGCCTTGGAGGGGGGGCTACAGGACGTGCTTTTCGGATCGGGGCTGGGGATGCGAGGCTGGGCCTGGCAGTTCTGTGCACGCCGGCCCCCCCCAGCCTCCCCCAGCCTCCTGCTTCCCGCTGACCTGGCCCTCTCTTTGCTCTCAGGTGGGGCCCATTGAAGCCACATCCTTCACCCTCAGGGCCATGAGGCCCCGGGCCAAGTACTGCGTCCAGGTGGCGGCTCAGGACCTCACCGACTATGGGGAGCTGAGTGACTGGAGTCTTCCCGCCACCGCCTCCATGATCGGGGACAAGTAGGGGGCTTCCTAGGACCCCCAGAAGAGGGGCTGGGTCCCTGACGTCTTCCCCACCCCCACTGCTGCGGATGGGACCCAATTGGCCTGCATTCACTGATGCCGAGTTGCTTGGCAACTGTGGACAAACGACTTTGCTTCTCTGAGCCTCAGCTGGTCAATCTGTGAAATGGGTGTGTGCTTCTTCCTTAGACCGCTGAACAGGGCTTTTGTAAACTGGGAACGTGTGATGTTTTTTTACTGTTTAGAAAGAGATTGTTGTTGCTGGAATCAGGATTACTCCTCCCTTCCTTCACTAGACCCAGATGAGGCCCAGAGAAGATGGAGCGGGACACACACACAGCGACTCCTCACTCCTATGACCGGGGTCAGGGCTGGGCGGGAGGAAAAGCATGGGGGTGGAGGAGTCCTGGGGCTAGAGGCGGGAGTTCTGCCTGGGGCGGGGGAGGGGGGCGTGGAATCCATTCAGTTCAGCAGTTGAGTCCACCTCCCTCCTGCCGTGGGGCGATCCTCACTGTGGGTGGACACATATAGGACACGAGCCTGGGAAGATTTCTCTAGGAGGGAGCAAAGCCGTCCCCACTGAGGGCCAGAGAGAATGCATGGGCTGGTTTGTGAATTTCACTCAGAAGTCACCTTCTCTGAGAAAACTTTCCTGACCACCTCGTCTATGGCCAGCAAAGTCATGGCTCCCAAAAGATACCCAACTCCTAGTGCCCAGAATCTGTGAATATAGTACCTTACGTGGCAAAAGGGACTTTGCAGATGTGATTAAGAGTCATGAGAATCTGGGGGCGCCCGAGTGGCTCAGTTGGTTGAGCGTCCGACTTCGGCTCAGGTCATGATCTCACGGTTTGTGGGTTTGAGCCCTGCATCGGGCTCTGTACTGACAGTTCAGAGCCTGGAGCCTGCTTCGGATTCTGTGTCTCCCTCTCTCTCTGTCCCTCCCCTTCTCTCTGTCTCTCTCTCTGTCAGAAATAAAACATTTAAAAGTTTTTTAAAAAATAAAAGAATCATGAGAATCCTTCATTTGAAGATTAAGGATCTTTTATTAAGTTAATGAACATCCAGGCCGGTTCTCCTGGATGATGCAGGGGCCCCAAGATCATGATAAGGACCATGAGGGAGAGAGAGAGAGGTGATGTGACAACAGCAGAAGCCAAAGGGATGCCAATCCGCGAGCCGGGGACCGTGGGCGGACCCTCGAAGCTGGAAAAGTCCAGGAAACAGATTCTGCCGTGAGCACCCCCCCCACCCCCATCCACGTTAGACCTCTGACCTCCAAACCACAGGATAGTAAACGTGTATGGTTTTAGGACAGGGAGCTTGTGAAACCTCGCAGCAGCCACAGGAAGCTCATACACCATCTAGAGAGCTCTTCTTTCCACTGTCCCAACACTGCCCTATTGTACTGTCCCCAGATCCCTTCCCAGGTGTTTGGGTGTGGGAGCTGGGGTGTGTGTGTGTGTGTGTGTGTGCGTGCGTGCAGGGGAGGTGAGTGTGGAGCCTGGTCTCTGAGTCTCTGCCCGGGACACAGGTAAACATGGGCGGGGGGGCGTCCAGGGTGCTCCTCTGTGGACATGTGCAGCCCGTGGGCGCTGACCCCAGTCCCCAGGTGAGCGCTAGGGTATGGGAACACGTGTGGCTTCCCGCAGCCCAGCACACAGCGTAAGGGCTCGGCGCTCAACGCCGACCTCGGGGCTCGCTCCAAGAAACAGCAAGCAGGGAATGTCGCCGGCAGCGGCCACGGCCCGTCACGACGAAGTTTTAGGAGCCGCTGCTCACCGCTAGGGGGAGCAGCGCCCTCCCTTGAACTTCTAATAAGCTGCCGTCGGAGCTTTTGTTGCCAACTATCTAGGTTGCCACTCGGAAGAGAAGATAGAAGGATTCGGGTCTTGACGGGCGGGGATCAGAGCCAATGAAAAGGGAACGTGCGTATGCTCCAACCAATAATAGAATGGAGGAAGTGACGTCGACGGAAATACAAGGGAAGTTCGGCAAACGCTGAGCCTGAGCAGCCCTCTGGCGTTTGTGGGTGGAGTAGGAGGCAAAGATGTCGGAGCGAAAAGTTTTAAACGTAAGTACTTAGTGACTGGGGTTTCTACCCTAAGCGGGGCATCTCGGAGCTCCGGCCTAGATGGGCTTCCTGTACTCTTCCCGTTGGAACCTTTTTCTTTTCTCCAACCGTCTTCCGCAGGGCGGGGCTTTCAGACACCTCCCAATCACCTTCCGTGAGGGGTGGGCCTTCGCAGCGTTTGAGGGCGGAGCTTAGCCCATTTACCTGGTCACATCCCCTGATTGGATGTTTCGAAGGGAATTAGCCAATCATTTCCCCTGGGAGAGGGTCCGCTTTGAAATTATAGGTGTTCCCCTCACGCCCCGCCCCGCCCCCAGGAACGTGGCTCCATGAGGCCCCGCCCACCCAAGGGTCAGCTTTGCTCTGCCCTCCCATTATGCTGGCGGGGGACCCTTCGAACTCTCTTGTAAAACCCGGACTTTTGTGAGATTCAGGGGAGCTCAGAACTCAGGATTCGTCTTCTAGAGAAGAGAGCTACTGAATTCCGAGTTCCTGTTCCCCCCGCCCCCGCCGGGAATGTCAGGGGATGAGCTCCCGGGATAGGGGTGAGGGGTGTGAGTCCGGGATGTCAAGCCAAAAGCCCAGATTTCCAGGGTCGGTTTGATGCCCCTTCCTGCGGCTCAGCGTTCTAATCTTTTAAACAGTCGTGTTAGGAATGCATCTCCAGCCCCTTCATAGTCCAGTGCAGGTGCTGGGCTTCGTGTCCCTGAAAGTCCTTCCATCCTGAGGATCCAACTGGGAGCCGTTTCTGTAATTTACTGGTGGATAGTTCTGCGCCGGAGGCTGCAGTAGCGCCTTGCGCATCCCATCAGGGAGGTGGACGGGTTGTCTCCATTCAGATGAGAATGAGGCCGGGAGAGATGGGTGATAGCCAGGGGGTGGAGGAGTCAAACCCTGGCTCGGTAACCGCGCTCCTAACCACTGTACCACGCTGTTTCCCCAGAGTTGTGTCCCTGCAGACACTCATTCCCCATCTGTGAAATGGGTACACCACACTCCGTATCCTAGAGTCTTTGTGAGGATTCTGTGAGACGTGGCATGTGAAGTGCTCCATGTAGCATCCAGTGCCGAGTAGGTGCTCAGAACACAAGCTGCTGTATTACCTGATCGTCCATTGGAGTTGTTTTTTATAACCCAAACCTGCCTTCCCCAAATCTCCCACCTCAGGCTCCAGTGAAGGAGTTAGTGCAGCAAACTCAGGCTGCCATCCTCAGGCTGGCGGCCAGGTTGGCCCTTGGCTGGCATCTGGGAACTTGAATCTCAGGCTCGTTCCCAAGGTCCCCTGATGAGTATGGCTCCTTGTGCTTAAATTTTGTACGAATGGTGTGGTTTATGCTGCGCGTGGGCCCTCCTCCTGGAGTCGAGAACATCAGAACCTGCGAGGCACAGGGGGCCCGTGTGGCCTTCCGACGGCAAAAACCCTGGGCGCTGGGTCCCCATGAGCTTCCCCGGGAGACCCCGTGTCACACGCGGTGTGTATCTCGTTACTGGGGCAATCAAGCACGTCCTGTGTAATTCTGTGGGGAGAAGACTCTGGAAGCAGGTGTCTGGTCTCCCCAGACACCTCCCCACACACCCCTTCCCTTTGCTGATGTGTCCCTGTGTCCTTTTGCTGTAACAAGTGGTCACCATAAGTACGAGCATCCGTGGAGTCCTAGGAGCCATCACAGCAAGTCATCACACCCCGGGTGGTCCGGGGGACCCAGTGTGCGTCCCTCCCTGGGCCTGATACAGCTCCCTTGGCACTTTCACTTCCCACAGAAATACTACCCCCCCGACTTTGACCCGTCAAAGATCCCCAAGCTCAAGCTCCCCAAAGACCGGCAGTACGTGGTGCGGTTGATGGCTCCCTTCAACATGAGGTGAGTGACTCCCGTGTGGCCCCCGCGTGGTGGCCCAGTGAGCACGTGACCATACCAGCTGTCGCTGTCACTTTCCTCACCGTTCAGGATTAACCCCCCTGACTCTTAGAGCTCCTAGCCAGCGTCGGCCTTGAGCTCTTGATCATTGGTAGTTAAGTGTGAGTGTGGAGATAATTCACCTCCTCCCAACAGCTATACTTCTTCATACCCCAGGACCTTTGCACGGGCTGTTCCTTCTGCCTGGAACACTCTTCCTCCTTCTCTAACATGGCTGGCTCATCTTCACCCTTCAGGTCTTGGCCTAAATCTCACCCCTCAGGGACACCTGGCTCAGTCTGTAGAGCATGTGACTGTTGATCTCACAGTTGTGAGTTCAAGCTCCATGTTGAGTGTAGAGATTAACAAAAAAATAATAAATAAATTTAAGAGTATGAATATTTATGGGGCCCCTGGGTGGCTCAGTCGGTTAAGCATCCAGCTTTGACTCAGGTCATGATCTTGTGGTTTGTGGGTTCGAGCCCTGTGTTGGGTGAGTTTGGCCCCTGCTTCGGGTGAGCCTTACTTCTCTCTTTGTGTCTTTCTGTCTCTCTCTTTCTCTCTCTCTGCTCCTTGCTCACTTTACGCCCTCTCTCTCAAAAAAAAAAAATAAATGATTAGTTTAATTAAATCTTTAAAAAAACAACCTCAGCTCAGAGAGGCCCTCCTGACGCCCCTCCAACCCCTTCCATGCCCCCCTCTGCCTCTCCACCCCTACATCGTGCCCCTTGTCCTGCTGCACGCATGCTGTGCCCCCCGCCGCTACTGCTGGAGACCTGTGTGTCTCCGCATGTTGAAGTTAGGTGCCCCTGCTCCTCGCAGACGCCTGGTTAATGACATTCACTGTTTACGCATTGTTGGTCTGTTTCTCTCTCTCCTTTTTCAATTCGGCAATCACTTGGGGCGCCTGCTGTGTGCCCGGGCCCGGGCTGGGTCCCAGGGGCGCTGCGGGGAGCGAGACGGGCGGAGCCCACAGGCGGGAGGGGGTGGAGATGATAACCAGGTGCTGAGGCACGTTGGCGCCCGGTGCACGCGGGACATGTGCCTCGGGCATGAGGGAGGGTGACGGAGCAGGTGGCAGGAAGGGGGCTGCTGGGCCGACGTGGTCAGGGACACGTTAGGAGACACGGCAGTGGGGCTGAGGTCTGCAAGGTGAAGGGTGTCCTGGGCTCCGTGAAGTGCAGGGCAGAGGCCTGGAGGGGGCCTGAGCTGGGGGTGTTTGCAGGAAGCATCAGGAGGCCGGCGTGCCGCGCCTGGGGAGCACGGGGCCTGAGCGAGGGCAGGGTGGACAGAGCTTCTGGGCGGCTCCTGTGGCTTCCCTTCTGCTGGAAACTTCTGGAGGCTAGGATGCCCCGTGAGCGCCAGCCAGGCTTCAGGGAGTGTGTGACTAGCAAGTCTCAGCAGGCCTGGGTCGTCCGGCTGCTTCCCCAGAAGGGGACCCTGGGACCGAGACCCAGGAAGGTAGGAGGAGGAACACGCAACACGGGGGGAATCTGAGGCAGGCTGCCGTGGGAGGGAGGGAGCCCCCCGGCCCTGGAGGTGTGCAAGCAGCCCTCCGCAGGAACCTGGGTACCGAGATGGTGCAGGTCCCTCTGTCCTGCCCCGCAGGTGTAAGACGTGCGGAGAGTATATCTACAAGGGTAAGAAGTTCAACGCGCGGAAGGAGACGGTGCAGAACGAGGCCTACCTGGGTTTGCCCATCTTCCGCTTCTACATCAAGTGCACGCGGTGCTTGGCGGAGATCACCTTCAAGGTAGACGCCAGCTGGGCTGCTCCTGCCCCCTCGGGGGCTCCCCGCCACTGCAGGGAGGCCCCCTTTCACTTTATCCCCAGGAAACGGGGGTGTTTGGGGAGCTGTTCATGGGGAGCATCATTCGCAAGGGCAGAAACACAGCAGCGACCCAGGTGTCCAGCAATAAGGGATTCAGGGAGCACATGGGCGGCCGGTAACCATGGTGACTGTGAGGTTCTAGGGGGAGGAGGAGGAGAGCCTTCCGTTCCCCTTTCAGGAACTTACAGTACCACCTTCTTACCATGCGTTTTTCCCTTTGGGTCAATAAACAAGATTTGGGTGAAATGAAGAAAAGGTACATTTAAAGAATTACATACTTCAGTTACATTTTTTTAAGTTGATTTATTTATTTTGAGAGAGATCACACATACAAGTGGGGGAGGGGAAGAGAGGGAGAGAGAGAAACCCAGGCAGGCCCCGTGCTGTCAGCGCAGAGCCCAACGCGAGGCTCAAACCCTTGAACCGTGAGATCATGACCGGAGCCGAGATCAGGAGTCGGATGCTCAACCGACTGAGCTTCCCAGGTGCTCCATATTTTGATTGTTTTTTATTTTTTATTTTATTTTTTTTTAATTTTTAATGCTTTTTATTTATTTATGAGGGTCAGAGACAGACAGCGTGAGCAGGGGAGGGTCAGAGAGAGAGACGCACACAGAATGTGAAACAGGCTCCAGGCTCTGACCTAACTGTTGGCACAGAGCCTGACGCGGGGCTCGAACCCATGAACCGTGAGATCGTTACCTGCGCCGAAGTCGGACACTTAACCAACTGAGCCACCCAGGCACCCCTTTGATTGCTTTTTAAACAAAAGCTTTAGGGGAGCCTGGGGGGCTCAGTCAGGTAACTGTCTGACTTTGGCTCAGGTCACGATCTCACGGTTTGTGGGTTCGGGCCCCGTGTCGGGCTCTGTGCTGACAGCTCAGAGCCTGGAGCTGCTTCGGATTCTGTGTCTCCCTCTCTCTCTGCCCCTCACCTGCTCGCACTGTCTCTCTCTCTCAAAAATAAACATTAAAAGTTTTTTAAATTGGGGCAACTGGGTGTTCCAGTTAGTTAAGTGTCTGACTCTTGACTCCAGCTCAGGTCATGATCTCACAGTTCATAAGTTCAGTTCCCACACTGGGGTCTGTACTGACAGCGTGGAGCCTGCTTGGGATTCTCTCCCTCTCCCTCTTTCTCCCATCTCATTTCCCCTCTCCCCCAAAATTAAGTAAGTGAATAAACAAACAAACAAACTTAGAAAAGGAAAGGAAAGAATAGCCCCCAGAAGGAGTAAAGCACGAGAGAAAGCATCCCGGGCTGTGGACCATGGCATGCAGGCTGGGGGCTGTGAGCTGGGGGCTATGGGCCGTGGACCGTCGGCTGGGGGCCGGGGGGGGGGGGCAGTGGGCTGGGGGCTGTGGGCCGTGGACCATCGGCTGGGGGCGGGGGCAGTGGGCTGGGGGCTGTGGGCCGTGGACCGTTAGCTGGGAGCCGTGGGTGGGGGGCCATGGGCTGGGGGTTGGGGGCCGTGGGCTGAGGGCTGTGGGCTGTGGACCGTTAGCTGGGGGCCGTGGGTGGGGGGCCATGGGCTGGGGGTTGGGGGCTGTGGGCCGTGGGCGGGGGGCCATGGGCTGGGGGTGGGGGCCGTGCGCTGCCAGCTGGCAGGATCTCTTGCTGCCCAAGGACACGGGACTGACGTCTACCCCTCCCCCGCGCGCAGACAGACCCAGAGAACACGGACTACAGCATGGAGCACGGAGCCACCCGGAACTTCCAGGCGGAGAAGCTCCTGGAGGAGGAGGAGAAGCGGGTGCAGAAGGAGCGAGAGGACGAGGAGCTGAACAACCCCATGAAGGTAGAGCGGGGGGAGGGGTGGAGCCTCCTGTGTCCCTCCTGCCTCTGGCCACGTGGCGGGACTGGGTGGGGAGGGTGGGCCGCAGCTCTGCCTCCCGCTCGCGCACCCTGCGCGGTCCTGGGGCTGCGTGTCCAGGACCCGATCCTGTGATCCGGTCGTTCGGTTTGCTCGCAGTCAGCCTCAGGGCCGGGCCTGTCGCCTGAGCCCCGTAGCCTGGGTCTGGAGCACATTAGCGGCGTGAAGGGGCAAGGCGGGGGCGGGGGCCACCTGGCAGGCAGCAGGGGGTGAGCCCCCATCCATCAGCTGGCCAGACAGTGAGGACCTCAGTCCCTCAGCCGCCAGGAACTGATTGCAGTGGCCTGGGCCCCCGATGAGACCACTGACCCTTGATGTCACTGGTCAGAGTCAGCTGTGCCGCACGGTGCTGGACTCCTGGCCCACGCTGGCCAGGAGACAGAGATCCGTGCTGCTTAAGCCACTGGGCTGGTGGCAGATGGTCACGCAGCCAGAGGAAGTGACACAGGGACCTAGGAAGTCGGACTTGAGGACACAGGCCGCTTTTCTTGCGGCCGCCTACCCCTCAGCTTGCACAGGACACCCCTAGGACCGGGGGCTGTGAGGACCAGCAATGCAGAAGGACACACTCCCTTGACCGTTCATTCGCTGGCTCTGTGACCCGGGGCAAGGTGCTTGGCCTCTCTGTGCCTCGCCGCCCTCCTCCAAGCAGTGGGATTGCTGGCTGCACTCGCAGGCTGAGGTGGGGACCGAGTGACGTCAGACGCGGGAAACCCCTTCCGGTCTCCCTGCCCCCGTCACGCCCAGCTCTTCCCGCGCCCTCGCCAGTTTTCTGAGCTGCTGCAGCAGACCTGGGGGTGCAGAGTGGTGGGGGGGGTGGCTCTGCAGGGGCTGGTGTGCCCGGAGCTGCCTGCCTGGTCACGTCCATCCTTGTCCGCCCGCACTGCCTGTGGGGGCTACGGCCTAGTGAGTTAGCCCCAAAGTCACGGTCAAGCCACATCTTTTTTTTAATGTTTTATTTATTTCTGAGAGAGAGAGAGAGAGACAGCGTGAACAGGGGAGGGTCAGAGAGAGAGGGAGACACAGAATCCGAAACAGGCTCCAGGCTCTGAGCTGGCTGTCAGCACAGAGCCCGACGCAGGGCTTGAACCCACGAACCGTGAGATCATGACCTGAGCCGAAGTTGGACGCTCGACTGGCTGAGCCCCCCGGGCGCCCCAGGCCACATCTTCTGAAGGCTCGACGGAGACCAGAGGGCCTGTTTCCATGCAGATGCCCTCAGGGTGGGCCCCCCCTCTGCCCTGCCCGACCCCCCCATGCTGTCTGAGCCCCTGCACGATGTGGTGCCGCCCTCCCCAAAGCGAGGGACCCAGAAGAGCGGGAAAGGAGCCGCTCTCACAGCGACAGGCTGTCATCCCTCATACTCATCACCAGGCGCGGGTCGCGGCGTCCAGCACACATGTGCGGGAAGGGAGTTCAGCCTCTGCTTTCTCACGGGAGGAGCACCTAAGAATTGGGGACATGCTTTCAAACTCCCAGGACTGCCACTTCCCAGAGGCTCCGGCCAGGAAGCAGCCAAGGGCAGGCCCCACACCCAGCCCTGCCCGTCTCCAAGCCCCCCTGCCTCAGACACCTGGGCTGGCCTTGCCCCCCCGAGCCTCTACAGAAGACAGTCGCAAGGATTAACTGACCTTCTGTTTGGAGACCTCTCAGCCTGGCACGTGGCAGTGGCTCAGAGTGTCTTTTTTTACCCTTTGTTGTTACAATGTTTTTAAGTGGGCTCCGTGCCCAGCGCAGGGGACTCCCGACCCTGAGATCCAGGCCCTGAGCCCCTCCTCTTTGTTACATTATTTCATGATGGGGCGGGGGTGAGGGGTGGGGGGTGCAAGCCCAGGCCGGCTGGCTGCCCCCTGACCAGCCTCGAGGCCTCAGGAGACCACACCCCAGGCCTTGGTGTTCGCAGCTGTGACATGGGTGCGGCCGTGGAAGCAGGTGGGAGGCGGGGTGGGGGACCCTGCAGCCCGTGTCCTGCCCGCCAGGTGCTGGAGAACCGAACCAAGGACTCCAAGCTGGAGATGGAGGTGCTGGAGAACCTGCAGGAGCTGAAGGACCTGAACCAGCGGCAGGCGCACGTGGACTTCGAGGCCATGCTGCGCCAGCACCGCCTGTCCGACGAGGAGCGGCAGCAGCAGCAGCAGGAGGAGGACGAGAGGGAGACCGCGTGCGTCGGCCGGGCCGGGGGGCGGGGGCGGGGCCCGGGCGCTCTGAGTCACCTCCGGCTTTCCCTCTGCCTGGGGCACCCCTTCCAGGTCTTCCCTGGCTCCCTTGGGGGCCGCCTCCTCCAGGAGGCCCTCCCTTCCCCTCCCCAGCATCTCACTTTCCCCGGGTGCCTGTCGGAGTCCCCAAGCCCCCCTGCCCCAGGTTTGGGGATTTCCCAAGAGGACCCTCAGGCCCGGCCTGCCGTGGAACCTTCTCGCTGATTCACCGTCTCCTGGTCTGTGGCCTCCATCCCTCCCTCTAGACGCCCAGCAGGGCTGTGGTGTGGCATCTGCACCCCAGGGCCTGGAACAGGGTCAGGCGCATAGTAGGTCCCCGCGGCGTGGGGGGGTCACCGCCAGCAATACCGCGATGGGCAGTGAGAGGAGTTACGTTTGTCCAGCACTTTCTGAGTGCCAGGCACTGGCTGGAGGCTGTCCTGATCATTCCGGTATCGAGGGCACTGTGGCGTGGGGCGCTCCGGGAGTGGCCCCAACCTAGCCACCAGCCGGGGTTCAGCTTCAGGCAGCTGGTGCCATCGGCCAACCACTTCACTCGCTGCGCTCAGTGGGCAGAGGAATAAAAAGTTTTTAGTGCTTATTTATTTAGAGAGAGCGCGCAGGCAGGGGAGGCGCAGAGAGAGAGGAAATCCCCAGCAGGCCCCATATTTAGTGCAGAGCCTGACGCGGGGCTCAGTCTCCCCGAGATCGTGACCTGAGATCACGACCTGAGCCGGTAACGGGAGTCGGGTGCTCCACCCACGGAGCCACCCAGCTCCCCCAGAGAAGACTTTTTAAAGCCATCTGTGTGCCCCCCATGGCGCCCCCTGACGCAGCGTGGCATGACCTGGCTGGCACACGTGCCGTCCCACAGGGCCCTGGTGGAGGAGGCTCGGAAACGAAGGCTGTTGGAGGACTCGGATTCCGAAGAGGACACGGCTGCCCCCGCGCCCCCACGCCTGGCCGCGAGGCCCAACCCCACCGCCATCCTGGAGGAGGTGAGTGCACGCACAGATGAGCCAGGGTCGGCGGGTGTCCTAAGGGCTCAACTCGGCCGGCGCAGCCCCACCAGCCCTAGATCTTCAGGGAATGAGTGGCTGAGGCCACGGGCCAGTAAAAGTTCATGGTCAAGACAGGCTCTGCTTTACCAGCTGCTGCTTCAGGCGCTGAAACAAGGAGACCCGCAAATGTGGAGACGCAAGGACACAGATGTTTGTCGGCCCCATAAGGTCCCAGGGTCACGGCCAGGCACCTCTGCTCCAGGCGCTTTCCAGCTTCTCGGTTGACTGTCTTCGGGAGTGTCAGGTCCGGCTCCGGGGTCACGGCCGGCTGCGAGCATGCCAGGGCCCTGAGGCTCATATTTGGATGTAGGTCATCCGCTGGACTAACGTCGTGGCCACAGGAGCCGCACAGAGCCTGGGAGCTGCGGCCTTTGCTGGCGGGAAGGAGGGGAGAGAAGGATTTGGCTGGTGGACTGCTAGCATTTTCCACCACAGCTGGCTTACCTGTGGTGGTCAAGGCCACTCTGGTTTGTTAATCAAAGAAGGGGGTTAATGAGAGAAATCATAAGCGACAGTCACCCCAAAAACAGTTTATTGCAATTCAGACGTATCCGTGGTCCGAGTTACTAGGTTGCAGGCCTGGCCACTGGACAAGACCCCAGGTAACAAGGGTTTCAATGACACGGGTCAGTTTTCTCTCCTGTGACATTTTATGTGCAGCCATCTGGAGCAGGGAAGGTGGCCCCACAGCACGGGTCCCAGGGGCCCGCCCTCTCGTGGTTCTGCTGTCCGGGGGCGGTGCCCTCATTGCATGGTCTCCTGGTGCCACCTTCACCTCCTGGCAGGAAGAGAGGGGCGGGCAGGGGAGCGGGAGGTTCAGACCTCAGGATCCTGGGTCCTGCACAGCCTGCTGCTCACATCCCATTGATCAGAGCCGAGCCACCTGACCACATCCTGCTGCAAAGGAGGATGGGAAATGTAGTCTTTCCTTGGGGCAGCCATGTTCCCACTGGGTTTCCCCTGCCTGGCTCTGGAGGTCTCGCACTGTCATCGTTCATCTTTGACACTGACCCCAGACGTTTTCTTTGAGGAGCTGTCACCTGATCAGAGTTCTCACACTGTCTTTCTTGCACAAACCGCCCCTGAATTGTCTAAAATTTCCCCTTTTTTTCTTTCACCTAAATAAGAGATTGGGGCCACTTTGAAAGCAACAGGGGCCTCATCGATGACCCCCCCCCGACCCTCCAGTTACAGTGTCTTGCTCACACCTAGCGTGATGACAGACTTGTTGTGCACAGTACGCCTCCATCGAGACTTCCCAAATCTTCACCGAGAGCTTTACGGAAGCTCGTCTGTCCACTCCTGTGTTCTCGGTTCCATTTAGTGGCAGTGATGCAGCCCCCGGGGACCGGCTTGGGGAGAGTGCTCACAAGGGCCAGCGCTGGCCTTCCCAGGGGACCTCGTGAGGCCGTTCAGTGATGCCGGCTCAGAAAGCTGCTCTGTCCCCCGCTGGGCCACGTCTGTCCTGGTCACCACTCTCAGGCCGGCCAGCCTGCAGATTAGAGCGGCGTGCAGATTGCCACATGGCCGCCTGGAGCCCCCTTCACTTCTCTGCGTGTTAGCTCCTCCTCCTCATTCTGGCATCAGCCGAGTCCCCTCTCGGAGGAGACCCGTCCTGACCGCCTCATCACCAGTGGCTGCGTCCCTCACACTTCGTACCCCGCTGGCATCCTGCTGGCACGTCACTTATCAAGACGGATGTTGTCTTGAGGACCTACTCTTCTCCATCCTCTGCCCTCAGGCGGCGGCCCCGTGAGGACCGCCCCAGCGCCAGGACCTCCCGAATCCGGGAGGTTCCAGTTTCTCTGTTTCAACATAAAACAGATCAGAGGGGTCCCTCCCGGTACAGTTGAAGCTGGATGTGGGGCTGAGCCCTTTCTGCCTTCCCCTAACTAGTCCCCAAAGTGGGTGCCTCCATTTCCCCTCAGTGCATCAAACACGTTGATAAAGCATCTTCGTGCCAAGAATGGTGTGTGGCCCTGTGGCCCCAGCTGTGGACAGGACAGGAACCCACGGCATGGATGGGGGGTTACTTAAGGCAGTAGAGGGCGCGGGGGGCATGGAAATGCAGCACCCACTTGAGCTTGAACTGTGGAGAAAGGTTTCCCAGAGGAGAAACCCAATACTTGAATGGGTATTGAAGGGTGAGTAGGAGTTCGCCAAATGCATTAGAGGAAAAGGGGCATTCCAGGTGGAGGGAATGGCGTGAGTAAAGGCATGGAGGTGAGAAGGTGTGGTGTGATTTAGGACGTGTAGGGCTGGAGAAGGTGGGATATGGGACAGTTCACCCACTTGTGTCCCCGTCTCCTTACCCCCAGGCTCCAAAAGCCAAGAGGAAGGCAGAGAGCTGGGACCGGAGCATCGGCACCCTTGGCAGCAGGCCCCCGCTGTCGGGCCTAGTCGTGGTGAAGAAAACAGACCTGGGTCGCAGCACTGGGCAGGGCCAGGCATCACCCACACAGGGTAGGTGCCCCGGGGTCCTGAGATCGGAGCGGGGCGCCTCAGAGGGCCACCGCAGGTGGCAGCAGCGCCCCCCCTGCTGGGAACCGGCGGAGTGCGGCAGGGGAGGGGCGCCCCCACCAGAGCTGCAGGGGTGAGGCTGGTAGGCTAGCTTTCGCCTCTCTCCCAGGCCCCGTGAAGACTGGGAAGGCGGCTGACCCTGCGCCCTGGACGCCTGGCACCTCCTCCCTGAGCCAGCTGGGGGCATATTCGGACAGTGAGGACAGCAGCGGCAGCAACTGAGACCCCTGCCCAAGCCTTTCTCCGGGTCAAGGTCACATGTCCCTAGTCAGCTGCTGGTTGCCAGGAGGCCTTGGCACCAACCAGAGCCCTGAGCGGATAAACACAAATGACCTCAGGCTGGCGGGGCCAGCGGGGGCTTCCGCCACTGGACTCAGTTTCTCCCCCGGCCTCCCACCTACCAGCCGTCGGGGGCCTCGGGGTCCCCGGCTCACACTGCCGCCCTCCTGGCCCTCCCGGGGACTGTGGCCTCCCAGTACGGCCCTCGGCTGCCGGCAGGCCTTTGTGGAACTCCGCGGCCTGCCTTGGACGGCAGGGAGGGGCGGGCAGTGTTTGGGCCCCGCCCCCTTCGGCCCCGCCCACCCCGGTTAGCCCCGCCCCTCCTGCCGCAAACCCGGAAAACCAATAAAAGGGTTGCTGCCTGGCCCCTGAGGACTGAGGACGGCCCTGGAGGCGCACGCGGAGCTGCTCCGGCCTCCTCGCCCTCGGAGGCCGGGACGTGATGAGGGTGATTTGTGGTGTAGAGAGCTGACGTGGTCACGTGACCCGGAGCCCCGGTTCCAAAGCCCGCGTCCTTGCGAGGCTGCCGGGTCTCGTCTTCAGAGCCCCCTGGTCGGCGGTCCTGGCTCCCCCCAGACCCCTTCACACCGCGACGCCCCCAGTCTCCTCCCTCCTCACGTGCGCGCGTACTCGCATTTGATAACGAGGCTTTGTGCTTCTCGCTGTCAGTTTGCCAGATGAAAAGGCCTCACTTTTTTATTAGAAAAAATCTTTTTTAACGTTTATTTTTGAGAAAGTGTGAGCGGGGGAGGGGCAGAGAGGGAGGGGGGTAGACACAGAATCCAAAGCAGCCTCCGGGCTCGAACCCACGAACCATAAGATCACCACCTGAGCCCACGTCAACCGGCCGAGCCACCCGGGCGCCCTGAAAAGCCCCACTTTTGGCGTCTGCTTTCCTTCAGTGGTTTCTGTGCTTAAGTGTGACTTGAGGCGAACTGGGATCCAGCCAGGGCTTCCGATGACGTCGAGGGGCGGGCGGGCCACGCGTGAAGACAGGGCTGTTGCGGGCGGAAGTGGGGCCCCCGCCGCTGGGCAGACAGCGCACCTCCCAGCTCCACACTCCGCAGCCTCGCGCCTGTGCCCTGAAATCGGCCTACAGCTCGGAGGCGGGCACATGCCAGGAACTTGTGCCCCGCCCGCCCCACCCCTGCCGGAGCCGGTGGCGGAGTAAGCCCTGCGGCCGAAGTCGTGGGAGAGATGAGGCGGCCCCGACGCTCCGGTTCACCCTGACTCATTCTTGCAGACTGTTCCCTGAACTCCCATCGTTTCGGGGCCACCCTACTTGTTGCCGTGTACACTGCCATCTATTAAGAGTATTAATTCCACTCTACAACCTATATTATTAGCAAACTACGGTTGGTGGGCCAAACGTGGCCCACGGCCTATTTTTGTAAATAAAGTTTTATTGGCACAGCAGCACGCCCATTTGTATGCACATAACGTTTGGCTGCTTCGCTCTCTAGGGTGGCCGAGTTGAGTAGTGACGACAGGGACTCTGACCCGCAAAGCCAACAAGTTAGCCGGCCCCTGACTGGGTCACCCAGCTCTGCACTTTCTGCTCTGCTTCCCCCAGCCTCCACGACAGGGTGGCTGAGACCCTCACCCCGCATCCCGATTTCCAGGTTTTCCAGGCTCACTCTGTGCCTGCAGCCTGCTGCCTGAGGTCACCCTGAGGATGGCCGCCAGCTGCCCTCTCCTCATGGCGCACCGGATGGCAGTGAGTAATGATAGCCACCGTTTGTGAAGTACTTGCCATTTGCCAAACATGTGCTAAGCTTGTTGAGCAGATTTACTCATTTTAGTTTCCAAGTGCACATAGGTTTTTTTTTGTTTTTTTTTTTAAAGCACCTACTTTGTGCCCAGATCTGTTTCAGGCACTGGGGCAACGACAGTGAAGAAAAAACAGTCCCCACTCATAATGGTAACATTATTTTTGGAAGATGGGGGATAAGATAGTAAACCTGCCTAAATATAATAAAATACTCAAGGAAATAAGTGCGTGCCGGAGGCGGTGATAGCTCTGGGTGAACCAGGCAAGACGGCTCTGAGGGGTTGCCATCACGAGGTGTGTGTACCACACCCCCAGCGAATTCTGCTTATCAAGATCTCTCAAACGTTAGCAGCCGGAAACAACAGGAATGTGGGTGTGGTCCTGCCGGGTTCTCTGCTTCGGGGTCTTGGGGCTGCAGTTGAGATGCTGACAGGGGCTGTGGTCTCATCTGAAGGCCCGCCTGGGGCAGGATCCGCTTTCAAGCCCGCTCACGTGGCTGTTGGCAGGATCCCCGCTCCTCATGGGCTCTTGGGTGGGGGCTGCCCTCTGGTGCTTGCCTCGGGGACCTCGGACAGCTGGCTTCGCAAAGTCAGCACGACAGGACTCTTTGAGACATGGCACCCCATCACCTTTGCCCTGTTGCGCTGGCCGGCCACATTCACAGGGAGGGGTTTACACGTGGCTGTGACCACCAGGAGGTTGGGGTCACTGGAGGGTGGCCGAGGGTCTGCCTCCTGGGCGCCCTGTCAACAGTGAGCTTTGCAAGGGCAGCTGTGTGGGCGGGTGAGCATCTCCCAGCAACTAAGACCGTCCAGGCACTAAGTAGTTCCTCAATAGATGTTTGTGGCCTAAGTGAGTGTCTCCCCATTCACAGCTGAGGCAGCAGAGGCCCTCAGCTCTGCCCGCTGTGTAACTCCTCCCTCTCCCCACAGCCTGGAGCGGTTTTATTTCCCTGCAGGCTTTCACACCTCCTTCTCCCACGCTGTGACCCCACTCTGTGGGGGTGCCCAGGGTCCAGCACAGAGGGGTAGCACACATCAGGGTCTGGTGTGTGCGCGTGTGTGCTCGGATCCTATAGAACCTTCCCCCGCCCTGTTCCTCCCTCCCCCTCCCCAGAGTCCCCCCTCCCCCTCTCCAGAGCCTGCCCTTCTCCCTTTCTCCACTCCTGTCTGTCATCCTAGGGCGCTGTCAGGCCTCATCCAGAATCTCCTCCATCAATCCCCTGAGGCGGCGGCACATCAGAGGACTTGGTGGGGGTGCCCCACCCCCCATAGCCCACTCTGCCTGAGCCTGTGCTGCACAAAGGGCCCACTCCCCAAGCTCTAGCGGCAGGTCAGGCTCTGCACCAAGCTCACTGCTCACTCCCGTGAGGGAGGCTCATTGGCCGGAAGCTCAGAGTGAGCGAGGGACAGGGCCCGGGTTTGCAGCCACAAGGCTCCACCTTTAACGACCACGCTCCATGAGGACTCCTGCGGGGACAGCATCTCCAGGGGCCGGCCTGGCCTCTCCCATCAGAGTAGCCACTCAGCTGGGTCTTCTCCATCAGACTAGGGGTCTTTGAAGGTTGGGCCACGCCTCCCCCATCAGACTGGGACTCCTAAAGATAGGCTCCCGTGTCCTCCCTGAGACTAAGGGCACCTAAAAGCAGGGCCACATCTCTCGCATCAGAGTGGAAGCCCCGGAGGTCGGAGCTATGCCTCTTTCATCAGACTGAAAGCTTCAGACTGGGAGCCTATTAAGCACGCACCTGTCCTCCATCAGCCTGAGGCTCCTGAGGTCCAGACCATGTCTCTCTCATCGGACTGTGAGTTTCAAAAGGCAAAACTGTCAAGGAGCTTCTCAGGGCTGAGATCAGAGTAGGGGCTCCTAAGGCGAGGCCGTGTCTCCTCCATCAGATCAGAGTAGGGGCTCCTAAGGCGGGGCCGTGTCTCCTCCATCAGATTAGGAGTGTTCAGGCCTCACCATGAGCCACCCCCAAGGGTCCCTTCTTATCGTGGTGCCTTGGCTCCCTGCCCCCCCTCCAGACTGGCTGCTCTATGACACAAGGGTGACAGGACAGCCCCCGCCAGGGACCCCAGCTGGCTCCTCCCTCAGGTCCCAGCCCCCTAAATCATATACTGAGCACCTACTGTGTGCCTTGCAGTAGAATAGTATTTGGCTGTAAGAGGAGCAAGGCGCTCACACATGCTACGACATGGGTGGACCCTGGACCCATGACAGTGTCAGGGAGAGAACCAGACACAAAAAGCCACATAGTGTGAGATTCCGTGTGTGTGAAATGTGCAGAGCAGGCTCGCCCACACGGGCCGAGAGTGGACTAGAGGTGCCAGGGGCCAGAGGAATCGGGAGCATAGACCTAGGCTGCTGATGGGGGTGGGTTTCCTTTCGGGGGTGATGGGAATGTTCTGGAATTAGTGGTGATGGTTGCACGATCTTGAGAACATTCTCAACCTGAAACGCGCATGCCAAGTGGGTAAAGCGCAGCAGGTATGCGAATTGTACCTCAAAAGGAAAAAAAAAAAAAAACCAAGGTGCTGCCCACAGCGTCCCCAAAGCGCTCAACAGAGGCTGGCTGTCACTGGCCCATCTCAGAGCCGGGGAGACAGTCCAGGTCACCACCCAAGGTCAGGGGGCTGGGATTCCAGAAACAGCCACACCCAGGAGAGGCCCCTGATAAACTGCCTCCCAGACCAGGGGTGCGGGGGGGGGGAGGGAGGAACCCTCAGCCCAGGACCCCCAGAGCCCCCCACCCGCTCCCCATTGTCCACCCAGCGGCCCCCTCCTCTCTCAATCAACACGCTGAAACCCAAGAGTTGTTGCAGCTCTTCAAGGGCACACGGCAAGGTCGTGGCTCTCTGCACCGGGGGGCCTGGATCTCCGCACCCCCCACCTCTAGCCCCTCGCTCCGCCTGGAACCCCTTCTAGGTCCTGTCCGTAGGGCGGGGCGGGGGGCGGGGGCAGCCCCGGGAGCAGCCAGCTCCAAAGCGCAGGAAAGTCAAACGCCGTTTGATTCTGCCTCCGGGGCCTCTAATTGCTATTCCTGACACACGCGGTAATTAGAAGGCCCCTTTCAAATATTTATACCTCAGACGTCTCGTATTTATCCGACTGGGAGAGGGCTCGGATTTGATGAGATCTGTCAACAGCTCATCCCCGAGCCGGGAATTGCCTTGCGGCTGACAGAAAACAGGACAATTACCCGCCGTGCTCCCTGGCAGCCCGGGGGGGGGGGGGGGGGGGGGGGGGGGGGGGAATGCTGCCTTGTCGCTGATCAGAGAGGGCGGGGGTGGGGGCACATGGTTGGAGGGCCACGCAGGAGGAGGAGCAAGTTCAACAGGTTCATGTGGGCGACACAGTCAAAGCAGGAGAGAGGAAGACCCGTGGGAGCCTCTGCTGTCCTGAGAGGCTTTGCCTTGTCAGCTCTGGACCTCAGTCTCTCCACCTGCAAAATGGGGCTAACCGCAAGCGCCGGGGAGGGGGCGGGAGATGGAGAAACACTAATTCCATGAAGACACTTCCGTGGGTCTCGAATGCCACCACCCCAGCCGGTCCATATCAGGGCGTGCAGGCAGCAACGAGCTGCCGGGTGGCTCTGAGCAGGTCCTCCCCGCTGTGCCTCGGTTTCCCCATGGGAAAAAATAACTCACTCCTTTCTGGCAATCCTTCCTCGGGCTCCCTGGGGGGTTGCCTGTGAGAAGCCCCACTTTTCAAACCAGGAAAGCAAGGCGCAGACAGCATAGACCTTGCCCCGACCCACTGTTCTTCCCCAGGGACATTTTCACGACACTGTCAGCTCCGGCTTCTCTCTGATCCTCCCTCCCCTGCCAGCCACAGGCACCTGCACAGCCTGGGGGAGGGGGCACTGGGAGAAGGGAATCTGGGGTCCCATTCTCCCTGATCACCCCCCCCTTTTACTTCAGCATTAGCGGGAGCTGAGCAAGCCCCCTTATGATGAAAGAAAAGCCCCGTTTGCTCTGGAATTGTCCAGCCCACCTCTCTGCTCCCCTTACCCCCAAACGCTTAGTGTCCTCACCCCCAGACAGTCGCAGCTGCCAACAGGCACCCAGGCCAGGCGAGACCCCTCTCATTTCCGTTCCCCTCCCTGCCTCCACCCCCAGAAGCCACAAAGGGACAGATGCTGAGGACACGCGCCAGGCACAGATAGCATCTCCCTTCCCATGGCCAGCTGCCCCAGCCCCCTTCCCCCATGCTGCAATTGGTCCCCTGGGGAGGGGGGTGCAGAGCAGAGGCCCCCGTCCCTTCCTGTCGCCTCCCCACTTGCTTCGGAGGCATCAATATCAATTTTAGCCAGTGACCTCTGGAAGGATCTGATGGTCAGTTGCGCCGCCAGATCCTGGCTCAATTTCAACCCTCAGTCGTGGTCGCTCTCACCCCCTCTGCTGGTCAGTTTCACCCCTTCTGGCGGTCAAATCCAGACCCCCATTTCCCGGCCAATTTCCACCTCGCCTCCTCTCCCCTCCTCTCCTCCCCGCCTCTGCACCTCTCGCTCTCGTGAGCAAGGTCAGCCCCATCCGTTCCCACCTCCCGCGCTCCGCGCTCGCTGCTGCCGCAGCCGCGGTCCTCAGGGTCAGTGTCCAGCTGCCGCGGCCGCGGCCCCGCGACTCCCGCCCCGCACCCCCTCCCAGCGCGGCCAGCGGCTCCCCTCCCCTCCCCTCCCCTCCCCTCCCCGAACAGCTGAAGGTCTCAGTCACCTCCGAGGGGGACGCGGGGGAGCGGAGGGGCGGGGGGAGCCGCGGAGGGGGAGGCGGAGAAGCCTTGACGTCGCTGCCCGGGCCGCGGCTGGGGGCCGGTAGCGGCTGGGGCGTCCGCGCGCGCGCCCCCTCCCCAAAGTCCCCCTCCCGGCCGCGGCGGGTAAAGTCTCTCCGAAAGCGTGAAGGGGGGTTGGAGGAGGTTTTATTTCCCTTTGTGCCGGTGGCTGGGGTTGGATCGAGGCGGCCGGGCCGGGGGCCGCTGGACCCGGGCTCCCCCCGGAGCCGAGAGGAGCGCAACAAAGGACGCGCCGCGCGGAGGTCGCCGTCCCCGCGGGCCAACTTTGCGCGCGGCGCCCGCGCCCCGGGGGAGCCCGCCCGCTGCGCTGAGAACCCAGGCGTCCGGGCGGAGGCGGGGCTGGGAGCGCCCGCGGGCGGCGCTCGCCCCAGCCCCGGACCCCAGAAGGGAATCCCGGAGCTTCCCGGAGGTGGCGGGCGGCCAAGCCGCGCACGGGAACCGCGCTTCCCGCGGAAACTCCGCGCGCTTCCGCGGATGCCCGTCGCCTGGGCCCGGCCACCCAGCGCTCGGCATTCAGGGCCCTGCGGGGCGCTCCCTTCCCCGCCGTCCTTGCGGAGCCGGGCTAAGGTGGACTTTTCCTCTCCTGCCTCCTCTGTCTGCCTCCTTTTCTCCTGTCACCGCCTTCTGAGCCCAGCCGAGGGACACACCTGGTCTTCCCCCCTCCCCCCCTTCCTCCCCCTCCCGCTTTCTCCCCTCCCCCCACCTTCCCTGGGGACTCTTCGGAGAACGGGGCCGGGAAGGGGGCGTGTGGGTCCCCCTCTGACGGCGGCCAGGTTTGGCGTGACACACGCACACATGGCCAAGTGGCTGCGGGACTACCTGAGCTTCGGCGGCCGGAGGCCCCCTCCGCAGCCGCCCGCCCCCGACTACACGGACAGCGACATCCTGAGGGCCTACCGCGAGCAGAAGAATCTGGACTTTGAGGACCCCTATGAGGACGCGGACGGCCGCCTGGAGCCCGAGCCCGCCGGCGGCGCGGACGCCAAGGGCCTCGGAGACGCCAAGTACGACTCTCCCAAGCACCGGCTCATCAAGGTGGAAGCCGCCGACATGGCCAGGGCCAAGGTCCTGCTGGGCAGCCCTGCGGAGGAGGTGCGTGGCTACGTCTCCGGTGCGCGGCGGCCCCAGGAGAGCCGCGGGCGGGGGCGGGGGGGGGCCAGTGGGCCCCCTGGATGTGGGGGAGCTGGTTCATGGGCCAGGCCAAGGCACCAGCCAGACCCGCCTCAGTCCTCCACCTGCTTGATGAAGGTTGACATCTGTCCCTTCCCAGCGCCCAGCGCTGGTGACCCCGCTACCTCTGTGGCCCTGCTTTGTGCCCCCTCCGCCTGTCCCCTGCTCTCACCTCCGGTCCTCTCCCCTCAGCTCCCCAAACAGATCTGAGTGAATCCGCGCCCCGCCGAGCACCGGGACATCCTCACCACTATAACTGCCCTTCCTGTTATTATTCCCATTTCACAGAAGTGGACACTGAGGCTCACAGAAGGGAAACAGCTGACACAAGGTTACAGCGTCAGCTCAGTAGAACTTGACCCAGATTTGCCTCCAATGCCCATGCTTTTTTCTTTTAGTGTTTTATTTCTGAGAGAGAGGGAGAGAGAGAGAGAGCGAGAGCAGGGGAGGGTCAGAGAGAGAGGGAGACACAGAATCTGAAACAGGCTACAGGCTCTGAGCTGTCTGCACAGAGCCCGATGTGGGGCTCGAACCCACTAACCATGAGATCATGACCTGAGCCAAACTCAGACGCTTAACCAACTGAGCCCCTTTTTTTTCAATATTTTTCCTAGAGGATGAGGGAGTCGACCCCAAACCCTCCATGGAGACGGAAGGATTTGAGGAGGGTTACAAGAGATTATGTGAAGAGCCCAGTAGTTTAAGAGCCCAGAGAAAGGAAGGAGGAGGCGGGGACTTGGGGAAGAAGACAGCCTGGGATGAAACCCTGCTTCCTCCTCACCTGCTGTGTGACCCTTAGCAAGTCACTTGCCCTCTCTGTGCCTTGCTTTCCTTATCTGTAAAATGGGGATGATGTACTTACTGGGTATTGGTATTCCAAGTAAACACATGTGAAGTATTTGGAACAGTGCTGGTAGCCTGCAGGGAGGCAGAGAGAAGGGGAAGTGGCGTCTGTGCACAAATCCCAGAGGGTAGGTAGAGAGGACTCCCAACCCTGAGAAAATGAGCTACATGGAGCGGAAGTGTTAGATGATCCAGAGAGAGGGGCCATCACCCCGGAGGGGGTGTCCACCGCTGGGCTTAGTCCCCCCCACTACCCCGGGCCACTTTCTTACTTCTCTCTCCAGTCAGAACTCGACACCGAGTACTCAGACCCCTTTGATGCCCAGCCTCACCCACCACCTTCAGATGACGGGTACATGGAGCCCTACGATGCCCAGAGGGCTGTGAGCGGTGAGTGGGGGGGGGCGAGTTTGGGGGCAGGTGGCAGGGTCCCCAGTGGGTGCGGGCACTGACCAGTGTTCTTGGCCTCCCAGAACTGCCGTGCAAGGGGGTGCAGCTGTATGACACCCCCTATGAGGAGCAAGACCAAGAGCCAGGCAATGGGCCCCCTTCTGGAAGGAGACCGCGCCAGAGCCGGCTGCCTCAGGAGGATGAGCGGCCAGCGGATGAGTACGACCAGCCCTGGGAGTGGAAGAAAGACCACATCTCCAAGGCGTTTGCAGGTGCCCCTCCGACCCAGGCCTTGACCCTCCACAGGCCCTGAATGTCCTCATCCTTCCATTTCCTGCTCTGGTCTTTTTCCCAGTTTCAACTTACAAAATAGACCCCAACCATCTGCCACTGTGATAGTTTACTACTCCTTCTCACTAAAGTGTGAAGGACTGATAACCATAAATTTCTCTTCCTAGCAGAACTTGTATCTTCTTTGAGAGCAGAAACACCGTTAGAGGGCAATGGAATCGACTCTTTATCCTCAGTGTTGTGCAGGGATAGGCTTTGGTGTCAGGCTTGGGCTGGGTTTGTCACTCACTTGGGACAAGGGACTTTATCTTTCAGTCTCAGTTGCCTTACCCCTCAAATGGGGGTTATTCTAGCACCTACAGAACAGGGTGCGTGTAAAGTGAGTGCTAGGAAGTGCTGCTGGGGGAGAAGGTAGCATTTCTTAGTAACTGTCATTAGGTGGGCTTGGGGTCAAGTCCTGAGTTGGGGAAGCATGGCCAAGTCTCTGACCTCAGTTTCCCCTTCTGTAAAGAGCGTAACAGTGCAATCAGCTTTAAGGAATAAAATAACGTGGGCCAGAGAGAGGTGTGCGAACCCAGCTTGGCCCCAGAAGCTCTGTGACCTGGAGGGACACTGAGGCTCAGCGCCTCACTCTGTCCTTATCTGGGTGGGGGAGGGGTTCTAGGCTCCAGGACTTGGCCAGAATCTGCTGAACGACCAACCCACCCCCTCTAGCCCCGCCCCTTGCTCTCGGATTGGTCCCTCGTGGAGCTGCCCCGCCCCTGCAGGCCACCACACCTGAGTGACCACACCCCTTTCTTCTGAAGACTGATTGGTTGCTCCTGTGCCAATCCTGCCCCAGCCCTTCAACCCGGCCGCGCCTACTGGGGATTCTGATAGGTTGCCCAAGCTGGTACCGCCTCCCTACTGAGAGTGCATTGGCTTGCCCCGGCCCCGCCCCTCCTGGGTGGGTTGGACTTAACCCTTTCCTCTCTAACCTCCTCCTCCCCCTCCAGTGCAGTTTGACAGCCCAGAGTGGGAAAGGACCCCAGGCTCAGCCAAAGAGCTCCGGAAACCCCCAGCCAGAAGCCCCCAGCCCGCAGAGCGCGTGGACCCGGCCCTGCCCCTGGAGAAACAGCCGTGAGTGGGAAAGCTCAAGTTGGAGGACCCTCCCCATCCCATACCAGCTGCTGATTCCTACCATCCATTGCTTCATTTCTTTCCTCAGCTAATCTTCCCTGGGGGGCCAGAGCGTCCTGTGTGTCAGACACCTAGCTAGGTCGTTCCCTCTGGCATTAGATTTTGGGTTCACATCTCTGCCCTGCGTCTCCTGCTGTGCAGCTTAACCTCTCTGAGCCTCGGACCCCAGGCCCCCAAGATGGTGCCTAGCTCCAACAGAGTAAAAGGGGGTGTCTTCCTTTCACTTGGATGACTCCCTTGAGCCTGAGAGTAAAGAGACGGAAGTCATCCCCACCCCTGGAGGGATCTTGGAGTGGAACTAGGAGAAAGGAGCAGGGTTTTGAGGGGGTCCCACCTTTGGGCTAGGGTGAGGTGAGCAAGCTGAGAGAGTCTGGGTCTTCTCTGTGCCTCTCCAGCCTGGCACTTCCTCCCTCCAGCGGCCCCAACAGCCCACCGAGTCCAGCCCCAAGGGCACCAGCCTGTGTTTATCAGAATTGTTCCCAAACCACGACACAACTGACTGGTGAAGATGGGGGCGCAGGGGGAGAAGGGACTTTCTCTACAAACAACCGCCAAGTCTGGTGGGCGCTCGCCTGCCTCTGAGACCCCGCTCGCAACTGCTAACCTCCCCCTGAGCACACTGAAGGGAAATATTAAGGAAAGGGTGACACAGGTGGGTGGGGATAAAGGTTGCGGGAAAGCCATGCGCAAGTGACTCAGTTTGAGGGATTAGGGAAGGGGAAGCAGGACACTGGGGACCTCGCCTAGGGAGGCTGTAAAGATCGAGGTCGGGGGGTTGGGGGGGAACAGCACCACGTGGACCTGGGCTCAGCTGCCTGGAAACCAGCCCCCCCACCCCCCCGGGAGACCCGGGAGGGATTTTTGTCGCTTGTTTGCCTGGAGGTCACAAGTCCTCGAACCGGCTGTGCCTGCAGTAGACCCCAGGGTGTGTCTGAAGGGGGATGACCCTTTAGGAGACATCTGTCCCCACCCCCTAGGTGGTTCCACGGCCCGCTGAGCCGGGCCGATGCCGAGAGCCTCCTGTCGCTCTGCAAAGAAGGCAGCTACCTCGTGCGGCTCAGCGAGACCAGTCCCCAAGACTGCTCCCTGTCCCTCAGGTCAGACCCCAGCCCCCTGGAGGGACCGAGGGTCACAGAACCGCCCGCCTCTGGCTGGCCGGTTAATTTAGTGGGAATAGAGGGTGGCTCCGGCAGTTAGTGGGTGGGGCTTTCAGGGCTGCGTGGGGTGGGGGGCGAAGGCGGGATTCAGGACAGAGGAGGGGATTTATGGGGGCAGTGGGCGGGCCTTGTAGGGCCAGAGGGTGTGGTCTCCAGCGAGGCCAGACAGTAGATCTAGGACGTGGGTGAGATGGGGAAGGAGATGTTTCCTTTATTTTTTAAAGTTTATTCATTTGAGAGAGAGAGAGAGAGAGAGAGAGCGAGCAAGGGTGGAGGGGAAAAGAAAGATGAGAGAATCCCAAACAGGCTCCAGTGAGGGGCTCGAACTCGTGAACTGTGATGAGCTGAAATCAAGAGTTGGAGGCTCAACTGCCTGGGCCCCCCGGGGGTCCCTAGACGTTTCCTTTCAACTCCTCCAGTCCCAAAGTTGAATTATATCCATATGGGCCCATTGGATTCAGAATCTCCCAGTGACCATGGAGGCCTTTCATTGGAGATCCTGACTCTATGTGCATCTCTAAGATTCTAAATGTGTCTGGTTAAAACAAGCCACCAGAGTCTACTGGGCATTCGAGTGTAAGATTCCTAAAAGAACAAGATCGAAGAGAGCTTGGTGAATAGGTTTAATAGCTGTGTGACCTTGGCTACATTGCTCAACCTCTCTGGGCCTTGCTTTTTTCCTCTATGCCACAGGATAATAATAGCACCTGTCAGGGTAATACTGCCATGATTGAATAACACACACACACACACACACACACACACACACACACACACACAGAGAATTAGAATTAGCCAGGAAACAGGAAACGCTTCATTCATATTAACAATAAGATGATTCTGAGGTTCAATGTCCTTCCACTCAGCAGAGTTTAGAAAGGAAAGGGAGAGCCCCGGAAGGGTAGGGCAAGGGCTCAGAAGGTTTGGAGAAAAAGCACAGCCTGTGTTCCAGGCTGCCTTTAGGGTCAGAGAGCATGAGCAGGTCTGGGGTGATCAAGGCGCTCTGCGATGCCTGTCCCCCAGGAGCGGCCAGGGCTTCCTGCATCTGAAGTTCGCGCGGACCCGAGAGAACCAGTTCGTGCTGGGCCAGCACAGCGGCCCCTTCGCCAGCGTCCCGGAGCTGGTCCTCCATTACGGCTCCCGGCCGCTGCCCGTGCAGGGCGCTGAGCATCTGGCCCTGCTGTACCCGGTGGTCGCTCAGACCCCCTGAGCCCACGAGCCGCAGCCCCCGCTCGGCACCAGGAGGGCCCGGAGTCCCCGGCTGCAAACGCGGGAGGTCTTTCCCGTCCTGGAGGAAGCCAGCGGGAGGGACTCGCTCCCCCTCCAAGCCCTGGGCCTTCATCAGGGCTGCCTTCTTGACACTCTCCTGGGCTCTAGGGCGCCGAATCGTGTCTCCAAGCACGCCTCCGGCCTGGAAAATAAATAAGTTACTGTGTGTTTCAAGTGTCCTTTCTGGGAGGCGGGGATCCCGGCCCCAGGGAAAGAAGGGGGTTGAGCCACCCTTGGAGGGAGAAGGGTGTCCCTGGCTGGGAGTGAAGCCTGAATTGCTCGGAGGGACGGACCACAACTAAGAGAGCTTGAGGTAAACAGGGAGAGAGAGGATGAAGTCAGATGAAACCCGGAGGGAGCTGATCCGGGCAGATACAAAGATGGAGAAACCGAGGGGGAGGCTCTGGGGCCAGCCCTGCCCCCACCCGGCCCCTCCTTCCCTCCGGGGCTGGCAACCAAGGCCCGGATGCTGCTGCTGCAAATGGACATCTGTCCCCATGGAAACAGCAGAAGTGGGGGAGGGGAGCCGGTCCCAGCTGGTGTCACTTAAAGGTGCCGGTCAGGCCAGAGACCCTGGAGGCTGATAAATTCCAGGGACCCCCGATGTCCCGCCTCACCCTCCACCTCCAAGCTACCCACGGAGGGCGGTGCGTCCAGCGCTAGGAGCCCTGTAAAGTTGGGGACATCACTTCTCTGCTAATTGGACATGATGGTCCAAGGATCAGAAGAGGGAGCTGGCCACACATCGCGGAATCCCATCACCCCAGGGGACCCCTCCATGCGTCCTGGGGCTCAGGGGCCCCCAGACCCCTCAGAAATCCTTAATGCTCCCCCAATCACCACAAAATCTAGCGTTCGTTTCTTTATGAGCCTTTATTGAGTGCCCTGGGGGCAAGGGAGGAATCCAGCCTCATGGTGGGGAGGCCACAGGTCTTGGGCTGGGTGACAGGGCTCCCCGACTCCTCTGGAAATCAGTCATATTTTCACGTGGCCACTGGGCGGGGCGGGGCGTGTGTGTCTTTTCTGGGTTCCCATCCCTCTTTCCACTTCAAGGATCCCTCTTGGCTTTTGCTCCCAGAGGGACCTGGTCAGGGGAGAGGCTGACGGTAGAGATGGGGGGACCCGACCTGGGGCTGGGGCGGGCAGGGCTTCTGGGCTAGACATGGCTGGGCGGCTGGGGGTCTAGGGGAAAGAGATCGAATAGAAGCCTTGACCCGTCTGGTCCTCCGTGGGGATATCCAGCACTTTCCCCTCCACTGGCCACGCATCAGTCTTCTTTGGGGGCCCCGGGGGCTGGGAGAGGACGTTACTGTAGAGAGGACCCCGGCACAGGTGTGGGGTGGGGGGGCCGGAGGGATGTCACAGACCAAGGGGAGAAAATTCACATGAGACAGCCTGGCTCTCTCCAGCCTACCTCGGCTTCTGCAGAACATGAGTGTTGGGGCCAGGCTCCTCCCTTTATTCCCCTTCTCTCCCCCAACCCCGCAGCCCCACCCGAGCTCCTTCCAGAAGGGGCAGATGAGACGCGGTGTGCGCTGCGTCCCCGCCAAGTAGCTGCAGTTCCCGCCTCCGCCACGCGGGGGCAGGGTCGCCGGCGGCAACCGCCCGCCGTCCTCCCAGCTACCTGCGCGGCTCCCTGAGTCCTCGCGCCGCGGCGACGGCCCCTCCAGACACAAGCTCTCAGCGCCACGGCGGTCACGGCCACGCCCCCGCCACCAGCGGCGTGAGCCGGAGTCGGGAGTGGGGGGGGGGGTGCGGGGCGGGACGATGGCGGCAGGGCTGCGGCGGGACTCGCGGCGGGCGCGCACCTGCGTGGCGGGAGGTGCGCTTCGCGCGGGGCAGCGGGCGGTCTGCGGAGGTGAAACCCGTGTGTCGCGGGCACTCACCTTCGGTCCAGCCTCCACGCTTCAGGGTCAGAGCCTCCTACCCAAGCGGGACCTCACGAGCCCTCCCCTGCCGCGCTGTGTGAGTCCGGGCAGGTGCCTCTCTGAGCCGGTTTCCTCTTCGGAACAGTGAGGCTGCCCACGTCTGTCTTGCTCGGTTATTGCAAAACAATCGCCAAATGGATTCTTTTTCATCACGAGCTCCCATCAGCCCGGTCGTGGGCGCCGCCGTCCCCACCCCCCACCGTGAGTTCCGCTCCGCAGGTTATGGGGTCCAGCGCCCCCCCTGACTCCTGGCTTTCGAGCTCAATCCTGGTGTCAAGCCCATTTACAGACAAGGGAGCGGGGTCTCAGCCCTGCTTTGAGCAAAGGTGTTGCTCACCTCAGCTCCCCTTTCTTTCTCTGTTTCGGGGGGGGGAGGAAAACAGAAAAAGAAAGGAAAGAAAAGAAGGAAAAAGCTTATGCATAAGGCCTGAGCCGTTGAGTCTGGCTGAATAATCAACAGAACAGATCTAAATAATCACTTACGTTTACTAAGGATTTATCATGTTCCAGACCCTGTAATAAACCCTTTAGATATAA
Organism: Hyaena hyaena; assembly: GCF_003009895.1. Taxonomy (NCBI): domain Eukaryota; kingdom Metazoa; phylum Chordata; class Mammalia; order Carnivora; family Hyaenidae; genus Hyaena; species Hyaena hyaena. The sequence continues at coordinate 1,081,936 of NW_024080931.1, read as the reverse complement.
TTACTTCAAACACACCTAACCCAAAGCTGAGGAGTGGGGCACAGAGGGGTCAAGTTACCTGCCCCAGGTCACACAGCAAGTGAATGGCAGTGTGGGGACATGTTTCTAGGGCTGTGTGGCCCCTGCTGCGCCTAAGGTGAGGCCCAGGGGCCCTGACCCTTCATCTTGCTGTTCTAATGCTGGAGCGGGTGTTCTGCAGTGGGGGGGCGAGCTGCGGGGAGCTGGACGCTCGCCTGTCTGCTCCCCTGCAGACGCCAGCAGTGCAAAGCCTGGTGGATCCTGCTAATGGGTAATGGGCCATCACCCTACTAGAAGGCGGGGACGGACAGGACAGTCATAATGCAGTGCCCTCCTTACAATGGGAGGGGACTGGGCATCGCTTTGGACCGGAACTGAGCAGGTGCTCCTTCCGGCCATCTGGCCCTTTGCAGCACCGGGCCCCACTCGAGGAATCAAGCACAGTGGGGAGGGTGTCTGAGCTGGGCTCTCCAGAAACCTGGCCGCATCTTTGGCTGCTGTGTGTGGCCTGACACGTGTCAGCCTTCTCTGGGCCTCAGTTTTCTCATCTGTACACAGAGGCAGCTGGCTTAACGGATAGGCGAGATTCCTTCCAGCCTTGAGGGTCCACGGTTTTCCACTTGGATTCTAGAATTATCTGCTCTTACCCACTCTGAGACAGGAAAATCCCTAAAAGCCTATTTAAAGGAGTTAAGCTCCCGCAGGGCTAAGCTTCCAGAATCATCTATTCCTTTATGTCAATGCTTCTCAACCCGTTTTCACGATCACCCTCCTAAAGAGCTTTCTTTATTTTGATAATTTTTAACGTTTTATGTTTATTTTTGAGAGAGTGCAAGCGGGGGAGGGGCAGGGGGAAGGCTACAGAAGGTCTGAAGCGGGCTCTGTGCTGACAGCAGCCAGCCTGATGCGGGGCTTGAACTCACGAACCTCAAGATTGTGAACTGAGCCGAAGTCAGACACTCAACCAGCTGAGCGACCCAGCCATCCCTACTTATTTATTTTGAGAGAGAGAGAGAGCATGAGCAGGGGAGGGGCAGAGAGAGAGAGAGAGAGAGAATCCCAAGCCTGTTCCGCGCTGTCTGTGCAGAGCCTGATGCGGGGCTCCATCTCACAAACCCCCAGATCATGACCTGAGACGAAATCAAGAGTCAGAGGCTCACCTGACTTAGCCACCCAGGCGCCCCCGGCAAAGAGCTTTTAAAATCTTATTTTGTTGGGTCACCGAGGTGGCTCAGTAGGTTAGGTGTCCGACTTCGGCTCAGGTTATGATCTCACGGTTCAGTTCATGGGTTCGAGCCCCGCGTTGGCCTCTGTGCTGACAGCTCAGAGCCTGGAAGCTGCTTCGGATTCTGTGTCTCCCCCTCTCTCTGCCCCTCCCCCCCTCACACTCCATCTTTCTCTCAAAAATAAAATAAAACATTAAAAAAAATTGGCCCACAGCTACATGACCAACTTGGATGTGCCTTCTGGTTGAGGGAGAGATACATTGTTGAATGAAAGAAGTCAGAAAGAGAGAAGGGACTCTATGATTCCACTTAAATAGCATACAAAACCAGGCAAAATACATCTACGTGGCTAGAAGTTAGGATAATGTGTGTGGGGGGCATGGGGAATGGTATCTGGGAGGCAGAAATATTGCTTCTCAGCCGGGAGGTGGTGCAGGCCTTGAAGATGTAGTGCTGGGGTCTGAAGGTGCCCCCCTGAAATTCCTGTGTAGAGTTCCAACCCCCAAAGGTGATGATAGAAGCGGGTGGGGCCTCGGAAGGTGATTAGGACCCTGATGTGTGTTCTTTTTTTTTTTTTTTAATTATTTTATTTTCTTTTTTTTTCTGAGAAAGAGAGAGAGAGAGAGAGAGACAGTGTGAGCAGAGGAGGGTCAGAGAGAGAGGGAGACACAGAATCTGAAACCGGCTCCAGGCTCTGAGCTGTCAGCACAGAGCCCCACGCGGGGCTCAAACCCATGAACCATCGTGAGATCCTGACCTGAGCGGAAGTGGGGCGCTTAACCGATTGAGCCACCCAGGTGCCTCTCTTGTATTTTTCTTTAAAATTTTAATGTTTATTTATTCTTTTTTTTTTTAAATTTTTTTTAATGTTTTATTTATTTCTAGGAGAGAGAGAGAGACAGCGTGAGCAGGGGAGGGTCAGAGAGAGAGGGAGTCACAGACTGAAACAGGCTCCAGGCTCTGAGCTGGCAGTCAGCACAGAGCCCGACGCGGGGCTCGAACCCACGAACCGCGAGATCATGACCTAAGCGAAAGTCGGTCGCTTAACCGACTAAGCTACCCAGGCGCCCTGATCAATGCTTTTTTTAAAAAATAGTTTTATTGGAACCCAGGCCCACACATTGAGGCATGCGCAGTCTATGGCGGCTTTCCCGCTACCACGGCGGCGTGGAGTGGTTACAATGGAGAATGTCTGCTCCACGAAGCAGGAAATAATTACTCCATGGCCCTTTACAGAAAGTTTTCTGAGTCCTGGTCTAGAATGATCCATTCCAGCATATCTTTGGCTCTGTGATTCTAGAATCTGATGTGCTTGAGTTTGCAAGATCTCTGTTTCTAAGAATCTGATTGCAAGGATTAGAGTTTATATTTCTGGGAGTTTGAGATCTTAGAGTCTTAAGATTCTGTGATTCCCAAGGGCCCACAGATGCCCAGACTGGAGCTGTCTTTGGTGACAGGTGGCTCACACAAGAAGACACGGAGCTGCTCCCAGCCTTGGGACAGCGCCACCTGGCAGGTCAAGGTCACCTGGCCGTCTTAACCTCACCTGGAGCAACTTGGGCCCTTGCTGCACCCTGAGGCCTGTGGCTCTTTGCAGGACCAGGGAGCACAAGATGTGAGTGAGGCCCTTCTGTGTGTGTGTGTGTGTGTGTGTGTATACGTGCATGCGTGTGTGTGTGTTTACGGGACTTACTCCCCTAGGGAGCCCACACGGGTGAAGCTATGTGATCTTTGCAAGGTCACTTCTCATCGAGACGCACAAATACTGCGTCGTGTGTGCGCCATGTCCTGTGCTGGGCGCCACGGACACAGGTGCAGAGGTGATGGAGTCGGACAGAAATTCCTGCCATGAGGAGCTTATGGTCTCGGGGGTGGAGAGAGACTCACAGGAAGTCATACAGTGAGAATTGTGATGGAGGATAAGCATGAGGTGAGTGAGAATCTGGTTGTGGAGGTCTCTCGGAGGAGGTGATACTTGGAATTGTAAGAAGTAGCCAGTCGTGGGAAGAAAGGAAAATACAGAGGAAGAGCGCTCCAGGCAGAGGGCGCAGCCCATGCAAAGGTCCTGGGGCACGACCACATCTGGTGTGTGAAAAGGAGAGTGGAGAGGCCCTTGTGGCTGGAACAGAGTGGGCGAGGGGGAGACAGGCTGGAAGTGGATCAGTGACGGGGTGGCTTATACAAGGCTTTGCAGGCTGCAAGGTGGGGCGTGGCGGAGGTGGGCAGGTGGGGGTGCGGAGAGCGGAGAGGTTTGCTTTTTAATCTAAGTGTGATGAGAAAGCAGGGGAACAGAGAGGGAACGTGGTTCGATTTAAGTGTTACAGAGAGGGCCCTGACTGCTGTGGTTAAGGACAGAGTGGGCGTTGGGGCGCCTGGGTGGCTTAGTCGGTTAAGCGTCCGACTTTCGCTTAGGTCATGATCTCGTGGTTTGTGGGTTCGGGCCCCGCGTCGGGCTGTGTGCTGACTGCCAGCTCGGAGCCTGGAGCCTATTTCAGAGTCTGTATCTCCCTCTCTCTCTGACCCTCCCCTGCTCACGCTGTCTCTCTCTGTGTCTCCTAGAAATAAATAAACATTTAAAAAAAAAAAGGACAGAGTGGGCGGGGGGGGGGGGGTGATCCGGGGGCCTCCACGCCTCGTACTGGGGGGGGGGGGGGGGGGGTGGTCCGGGGGTCCAGGAGAGCAGGACCAGGAGTGTACGCTGGGGAAAAGGGGTCAGAAGCTGCATAGATTTCGAAGGTGGCCCCCAGAACGGCCGAATAAGGACTGGATCGAGAGAGGCGGGTTTGCAAGGCTTTAGCCTCAGGGACCATGTGAATCGCGGTGGCTTTCGGCCAATATGGAGGACGCTGGGGGAGGAGCCGGGCTGGAGGAGAAGTTTGCTTCCGGCCAAGAGAAGTCTGAGGGGCCCATCAGGTCCCCCGGAAGGTGCGCGTTTGCATCAGGTTCCTGGCCTTTGAGATGCCATTGCGGCTGACACTAGAGAGATGAAATCCAGGGAAAAGTGTTTCAGGTGGAAGGAATGGAAGATACGAAGTGTCAGAGGTGAGATCAAGCTGGGTGTGTTGGGAAGAAAAAGGAGGAAAGCGGGGCGCCTGGGTGGCTCAGTCGGTTAAGCGTCCGACTTTGGCTCAGGTCATGATCTCACGGTTCGTGGGTTCGAGCCCCGCGTCAGGCTCTGTGCTGACAGCTCAGAACCTGGAGTCTGTTTCAGATTCTGTGTCTCCCTCTCTCTGACCCTCCCCTGTTCACGCTGTCTCTCTCTCTCTCAGAAATAAAACATTAAAAAAAAAAAAAGAAAAAGGAGGAAAGAAAGGAAGGGAGGGAGGGAGGAAGGAAGGGAGGGAGGAAGGAAGAGCCAGGCCAGACAAGGGTGAGAAAGAGAACTTGAAGGGTGGAAATGCGACATCAGAGGGGCCAGGTCATGGGAGACTACAATTTTCTCCTAGGAACCCGCTCTGAGGATCCCTGTTAGAACCTTCAACCCTTGTGTTTGTTTTTTTGTTTTTTAAGTTTATATATTTCTTTTGAGAGGGGGGTGGAGGGGCAGAGAGAGATGGAGAGAGAATCCCAGGCAGGCTCTGCATTGTCAGCGCGGGAGTCAGACTTGATCCCAGGAACAGTGAGATCATGACCTGAGCCGAAATCAAGAATCAGACTCTTCATCAACAGAGCCCCCCAGGCGCCCAGAACCTTCAACCCTTGGAAGGTTCTGCATATCAGAGAGAAGCAGGCCCTACCTAGTGGAGCAGAGGGAGAGGTGTCCAGGGGGTTCTGGGCCAGAGAGCAGGCAGCAGGGGTGATGGACAGCAGGGGGGTAGAGGGGAGGGAGGCCCAGGTACTCACTCCAGAACTGCGCCAGGAGGACCAGCACTATGTCCGGGGTGGGGGGTACTCCATTCCTGGCCCTCAGACCCCCTCCTCTCCTGGCTGGCTGGCGCCTCCCCGCAATTCAATTCGACAAATTTCTGGCCCCAATCTCCGCCCCTGCCACAGGGACAGATGGGACACCCAGGCCAGGCGGCAGATGTCAGCCAGGTGACCAATGCTTCTTAGGGCTCCACTTCCTCCCGTCTGTTGCCTCAGTTTCCCCAAAGACTTGTTTGTTTATTTTTAATCTGAAAGGCAGCACGTGCATGAATGGGATAACACGTCCCAGTGAGGGGAAATCTTTCTGGGAGATTCTCTATAAGCACATCTGAGCTGGGCGACACGTTGGAAGGTTAGGTGATGCAGGGGTGGGGGTGGGGAGCAGGCAGGAGAGGCCTGAGCCTGCCTTGAAGATCAGAATCCCAGCTTCAATTATTTTGCCCCCAAAACGTCTTCCTTTGAGGCTCAGGGGAATGGATTTGTGCTGATGGCTCCCGGCTCCGCTACAGGTATGAGGGGGTTCCCCTGTCCCCATAGCCTGTGGAGAGGTTTGGGGGCCCAGTTGAGGGGGTTCATTAGCCCTGAAATTTCTCCCAGCCCCGCATCTGTCACCCCCAGGGTGGGAGGAGGGGGACAGACCTGAGACCTCAATGCCTTGCTCCCAACTACAGGGTGACCTCTTTTTATTTTATTTATTTTTTAAATGTTTTATTTATTTCTAGGAGAGAGAGAGAGACAGCGCGAGCAGGAGGCCAGAGAGAGAGGGAGTCACAGACTGAAACAGGCTCCAGGCTCCGAGCTGGCTGTCAGCACAGAGCCCGACGTGGGGCTCGAACCCACGAACCAAGAGATCATGACCTAAGCGAAAGTCGGACGCCCAACCGACTAAGGGGTGACCTCATTTTAAACCCAGAAAGAAGAGGGCCGCTGTGCTCCCAAGAATCGTTCTTGTCAACCACAGGGCAGCCTGGCGGTGGCGCTCGGACCACACCGCCCCAGCAGACAGACAGACAGACACACACACACACACACACACACACACACACACACACTTTCCCAGCCTTCCCAGCACAGGCTGCCCGCTGCCGCCCCAGCAGACACACACACACACATACACACACAGAGTTTCCCAGCCTTCCCAGCACAGGCTGCCCGCTGCCCGTGGACTTTCTCAAACTCTACCCTTCCCCCACCCTCTGCTGAGAGGCAGTGCTGGAGGCCCTGGATAGATCAGGCCCCAAGCTGACAGGGAAGACCAAGGTGGACACAGACATTCATAGCCTTGTCGATTCCGGTCAGGCAGAGAGGCTTCTGGAGTAGGAGAAGATGTGAGATCCTGGGGCTTTGGGGGATGCATAGGAGTTCGGCTGTGCCTTGGAGAGAGAAAGAAGGCATTGGAAGGTGAACATCTTCTTGGGCAAAAGGCCTTGGCTCTCCAGTAAATGCAAGGAGTGTAAGTAGTGAGGGGCCGGATCTCGTGGGAGGGGTGGGTGTGGGATTCCTGTTTGAGGAGCGGCCACGAAGTTGCGTGGGTGCCAGAGTGCGGAGGCTCTAGGAGGAAGAAGCCTGGGCTCGAGGTCACCACCTGGGTGGTCGAAAGCAGGCAGCCTCCTTCCCAGTCCGGGCTCTCGGTCACCACTACCAGCGTCGCCTGGCGGGCCCCAGGCTCGGGGGTTGGGTGGGGGGTCCCGGCTCGCAGAGACCCCGCGCGGGACTACGTTTCCCAGCTTGCCCCGGGGGGCGCGCCTGCGCGCTGCGGCCAGTGATGGAGCGCTGACGGGGGGCGCGGCGGCGGCGGCGGCGGCGGCGGAGGGGAGGGCTGGCGGGCCATTGGCTCGTGGCCGCGGCCAAGGCTGCTTGAGGACCAGAAGAGCGAGCGGGGCCCGCGGGCCGGGCGGGGGACGACCTGGGCCGCAGCCATGGAGGACCAGAGGGTAGGAGCGAGGCGGGGCGGGGCGGGGCCCGGGGCGGGGGTGGACCAGGGGAGGGGACCAGGTGCTGCCGCAGCGCCCCCCGCCCCCCCACAATCCCGCAGCTGCTCTGCGGCCCAGGCCGCACCCCCGCCGCAACCCCGCCCGGATCTAGCCCCCCCCCCCAGCGCGGGACTCAGCACCCCACGCCGTCGCCCCGACCTCTCATCGTCTTGACCTGGGTCCAGGCGCATCCCCTCCAAGCCCCCCACCCGCACCCAGCATCCCAGCCCCAGCCTTGACCCATCCCCCACGCCCTCCATGCGGACTGCGGACCAGGTGTCCGGTGTCTGCCCCGCCCCGGCCCTGAGGACACTCCTCCGGCTCAGCACAGGTGCTCCCACCGATCCTGCCCCCCCAGAACAGGGCCCCCTTGGAGGCCTGGGTCTCCAGGCTCCCACGCGGCTTCTCTTCTCTCCATCCCTTCCCCCAGGCCTCCCTGCCCCGCTCCCCAGTTACCTGGGCTCTCCCGGCGCCGTGTTCCCAGGTTTCTCCTTTCTTCTCGCTAATCCCTATTCCCGAGGTACCCCCTTCCCCAGGTTAACCCATTTCCTACAAGCATCATTTTCCTTTGGGCTTTTCTTTCCTCAGGGTAGCCCCTCACCCCAGATCATGCCCCGCCCGCAGGTTAAAGGCTTTGTGCTGAGGCTGACCTGGCCCAGGCCCAGGGTCTGCCCTTTCCCCAGAGGCCCTTTTTGAGCCTCAGTTTCCTCCCCTGTAAAATGGGCATGTTTGCAGTGCCCATCGGCTGGGCAAGGGAAGGCAGAGCCAGAGCTGCGCCCATGGCGGTGCCCCGGCTCGCTGGCCCGGTGGCTCCCACATCTGGATCCCAGGAAGGCGAGTGGGGAGCCCCCAGTCAGGGAGTGGGACCTGGCCGAGGGGCTTACCGGCTTTGCGTGTGTGCCTGCTTCCGGTGGGGACAGGAGGCTCTGCGCAAGATCATCACCACGCTGGCTGTGAAGAACGAAGAGATCCAAAGCTTCATCTACTCCCTGAAGCAGATGCTGCTGAATGTAGAGGTGGGAAGGCCCCTCTGCAGGAGGAATGGAAGGAGGTGGGGAGGCCTTGGACAAGTGGCCAGAAGGGGGGTGGTGACAGCCATAGGAGTCGGGCTTTGCTGCTGCCGCCCCTCGGACTCTGTGCCCGGCTGCCATGTCCAGGCCTCAGTTTCCCCACCTGGGTATGGGCTTTGGACGGTCCTGGCCATCCTGACCCCACACCCTGTCTCCAAGGCCAACTCCACCAAGGTGCAGGAGGACCTGGAGGCTGAGTTTCAGTCCCTCTTCTCCCTCCTGGAGGAGCTGAAGGAGGGGATGCTCATGAAGATCAAGCAGGACCGCGCTAGCCGCACCTACGAGCTGCAGGTGGGGGGGGTGCGCTCCTGGACCCCCACCCAGACCCTCCCCCCCACTGCACCCCTCAGACTCAACAGAGCCCAGCCGGCCTCAGGGTCTCCCTCTAAACCTGCTTGTCCTCCCACACCGCCTCTTGGGGCCTCGCCCCGATCCGGAGCCAGACACCTCGGTGGCGCTCGCCTCACCTCCTCTCTTCCCCCGGCTCTTCTCTGCCCCTTCTCTGACCGTGATCCATCTCCTACCTGCCTGCTCTCCCCCTCAGTCCCCTCCCCGCTCTCCCCCGTTCTCCTTCACCACCTCCGCACCTGGCTGTTTCTCCCCTCTTGTTCTTACCCAGCGCCTCCCATTTCTCAGCCCTTCCCACTGGTCCCCAGATCCGACAGCATCACCTCTTGCCAACCCCCGCCCCATGTATGGCCCCTCGGGGGTCTCGGGCTCTACGCTGAGGCCCTGGGGCTGCATCAGAACCTCGTGGACAACTTCCTCACATCCCAGATTCCCATCGTGGAAGAATTCGGGGCCCTGAGGCTCAGGTGGGGCCTGGGCATGTGAGTTTTCAAGAAAGGGGTCCCCGGGTGATTCTGATGCGCTCGCTGCCAGGAGTGAGGCCCGATTTCCCTGCAGCCCCACCCCCACCCCACATCCAGAGTCGGAGAAAGGTGTGGCAGCCCCAAGCCCACAAGCAAAGGGAAGTCCCCGAGGGTTTGATGCAGGGGGTGACGGGCTCTTCCCTCGGTGCATGCCCCTCACAGAACCAGCTGGCTGCCTGCGCGCGCGCCCTGGAGAGCTCAGAGGAGCTTCTGGAGACGGCCAACCAGACCCTACAGGCCACCGACAGCGAGGACTTCCCTCAGGTGGGCGTCTCAGAAACCACACGGCCGGGCTGCCACACCACATGGAGGACACCCAGTTAACTTGGCATTTCAGATCAGCCACAAGTGATTTCCTTTTTTTTAGTATAAGCATGGGCCATACAACATTCAGTAGAAGTACATCCCAAAGATCACACAGGATATACTTATACCAAAAAATAATTTGTGGTTAAAGGTGCCTGGGTGGCTCAGTCAGTTGAACATCCAACTCTTAATTTCGGCTCAGGTCATGATCTCACGGTTTGTGGGTTTGATCCAGAGGGCAGGGCCTACTTCAGATTCTTTCTTTCCCTTTCTCTCTGCCCCTCCCCTGTGTGCTCTCTCTCTCCTCTCTCAAAATAGATAAACTGAAAAAAAAAATTAACTTATTGTGGTTGATCTGAAATTTAAATTTAACAATGAATAATTTTTGAATATAATCTAACACATGCAATATTTAGTCTATGTCCCAGATATTGAATGGGACACATTTTTACCAAAAAATCATTTTATTTATCTGAAATGCAGAGTAACTGGGCTTCCTGTATTTTTATCAGCCAACATGGCCGGCTGTATATACTGGGCACTGGGGTTGGGGGTAGGAGCCTGTCTTTTCCTCCATCCCTTTGGGGCACAGCCAAGCGTTTCTGCCCCAGTGGTAGGGGACTTTGGCAAGTGGCCCACTCTGGGCCTCAGTCTTTCTCTCTGTACAGTGGCTTTCTGATTCAGTGAAGGTAATGCTTTGAATTTTATTCTGTCCCTTTTTCTAGGCTGCCAAGCAAATCAAAGATGGGTAAGATGCTGGGATCTGGTTCCCACCCCAGTGCCCTGCCCCTGGTGTGAAGGTGGGGATACCCAGGTGAGGGTCCCTTGGCCCAGAGCACTGAACCAGAGCAAAGGGGAGTAGGTCTCCCACGCACACTTTAAAGGTCTAGGTCCTTTTGAGATGCCTGCCGGCAGGCTCCCTCCATCTTCTTCCCTGCAGTGTGACGATGGCTCCTGCCTTCCGGCTGTCATTGAAAGCCAAGGTCAGCGACAACATGAGTCACCTCATGGTGGACTTTGCACAGGAGCGCAGGATGCTACAGGCACTCAAGTTCCTACCTGGTGAGAAGGAAACTTTCTTCTGGCCTGGATTTCAGGGAAATGGCCCAGGAGTCTAGGGTAGCCTGAGAAAGGCTGGGGTAAGCCTGGCATTGAAATCCTGAAGGCGCCGCCCCTGGGGGTAGAGCCTCGAGGATACCCTGTCTGTGTGGGTGGGGCCATGAGGAAGCCCGCCCCTGAGGGGGTGGGGTCCTGAGGAGATCCTGCCTGTGTGGGTGGGGCCACGAGGAAGCCCGCCCCCTGAGGGGTGGAGCCACAATGAAGTCCGCCCCTGAGGGGGCGGAGCCCTGAGGCTACCTTGCTTGGGTGGGTGGGGCCACGAGAGATCCCGCCCCTGAAATGCCCCACCTACGAGGGAGGGGGGGCCCATGAAGGCCACACCCCTGTGAAAGAATTCTGGAAATACTCTACCCCTAAATGGTGGAATTCTGGGAAGGCCTGGGTCTTTGTTGGCTGAACCCTGGGAAAGCTCCTCCCTACCACCCCACTGTGGAGAAACCCTGTGGAAGCCCCACCCCCAGGCCCCAGCCCTGCCCCCAAGCTTGGGCTCCAGAGACCCCCAAAAAGGCCTAAAGTACGGGTGGAGTTTCAGAGGTCGCCCTTGCATGCACAGGACCCTGACCTCCCTGTCCCCTCTGCGCTGGACAGTGCCCGGCGCCCCCGTGATTGACCTGGCCGAGTCCCTGGTGGCAGACAACTGTGTGACCTTGGTGTGGCGCATGCCGGACGAGGACAGCAAGATTGACCACTACGTGCTGGAGTACCGGCGGACCAATTTCGAGGGCCCGCCCCGCCTCAAGGAGGAGCAGCCGTGGATGGTCATCGAGGGCATCCGGCAGACGGAGTTCACCCTGACCGGTAAGAGCAGCTCGGCCCTGCTGCCGACGCCCACCGGTCCCCTCACCCCTGCGGCTCAGCCCCTCCAGGCTCCCGTTTCCCCATCAACTTGGGGCCCCCGCTGGGGTGATGGGGGGGAACAGCAGAAAGCAATACTAATGAAAACAGTAGTGATGACAGCCACCGCGCCTCTTATGGAGGGCCTACTATGTGCTAAATGTTTTCCCCACGCGTAATGGACAATGGACATGCTTATCACCGCCATTTTACAGATGGGGGAACTGAGGCCCAGGGACAGAAGGCGTTCTCCATCAGCGTCTTCTTTCTCCAGTCCAGCGCGCCCATTCGTTCATTTCTGTCATTGAGCGCCTGGTGGCGCTGCCTTTGCAGCCGGCGCAGGTCCCTCCGCTGGCGCTGGCATCCTCCAGTGTGGGGGGATTTCCTTGGCAGCTGTAAGAAAGCAGAAAGCGTGGGGAATCCCCCCGGCCAGAAGGGGAGTATCTCAGGAAGGGTGAAATGAGGGGTCCCTGATGAGTTTCAGCCGCCGTCCTGAGCCGGAGGAAACCCTCATCCTCGGGGAGGGCCTTGCCCACAAGATAACTATCACTATGGTTCTGGGGCTGTAATCAGCCTGTTCTTTATCTGTAATTAGCATACATGGTTACTAATGAGCATGCTAATTGTAGGAAAGAAAAGCTAGCAGCCAGTAAGAGGGTCTGAGAAGCTACTAGTTTATTATCCTTTGCCTGGGAATCAAAACAAACATACCCCACTTTCCCCGCAGTATTTGTTTTTATTATTATTTTTTAACATTTATTCATTCTTAACAGACAGCGGGTAAGTGGGGGATGGGGGGGCGCAGACTGAGGGAGACACAGAATCCAAAGCAGGCTCCAGGCTCCGAGCTGTCAGCACACAGCCCGACACCGGGTTTGAACTCACGCGCTGTGAGATCGTGACCTGAGCTGAAGTCGGACTTTTAACCATCTGATCCTCCAGGCGTCCCCCCTGGTATTTGTTTTTATTATGGCAAAATACATTTACCATTGAATTTACCATCTTTTTTTTTTTTTAAACGTTTTATTTATTTCTGAGAGAGAGAGAGAGAGAGACAGTGTGAGCAGGGGAGGGTCTGAGAGAGAGGGAGGTACAGAATCTGAAACAGGCTCCAGGATCTGAGCTGTCAGCACAGAGCCCGACGCAGGGCTCAAACCTATAAACCGTGAGATCATGACTTGAGCCGAAGTCGGAGACTTAACCGACTGAACTACCCAGGTGCCCCTAGAATTTACCATCTTAACCATTTTTATGTGTTTAATTGGGTAGTAGTAAGTACTTTCATAATGTCCTACAGCCATCATACTGGCTCTGTAAGCTTTCATCTTGCGAAACTGAAACTCTGTCCCTGTTAAACACCAGCTTCCCAGCGCTTGGCTCCTGCCATCTACCTCCTGTCCCTGTGAATTTTTTTTAGTGCCCAATGTGAGTGGAATCCTACAGGATATGTTCTTTTGTGTCTGGCTTATTTCACTGAACACAATGTCCTCAAGGGTCGTCTGTGTTATAGTGCGGGTTGGCATTTCCTTCCTTTTCGAGGCTGAATAACGTTCCCGAGTGTGGACCTACCCAGTTTTCTCCACTAGCAGCAGCTTATATAACTATAGTTCAATATCAAAACCAGGGAATTGACATAAGCATCGTCGATCCACGTTTCACTGGCATTATGGGCCTTCGTACGTGTATGCGTGCATGTGTACTCCTGTAGGCCATTGTGTCCCGTGTGCCAATTCACGTACCAGCCACCACAGTCAAGGTGGAGGTCTGTCGTATCACAGGCTTCCTGAGGCATCAGCCCCTTGCCACCCCCTCTCGTTGCCATTGACGACATTCCTAGTGAGTGAATTCCACAGGGCAGGAAGTTGAATCCACCGAGAGGTGTGTGGTGTTGAGGATACGGATGAATGCTGTCATCTGGGTGACTAGCCTGTGTGGTCATTTGTCGCCTCGATTGCTTGGACAGGTCGGGCGGGGTTTGGTTTAGCGTTTATTTCGTACCTGCCTCGACTCATCGCATCCTTGTGTGAACCCTGCTTGGGATCTGGCAATGTGATCGCCAGTTTACAGAACGTGAAACTGAGGCACACAGTGAATCCTGACCATCCACAGGCACCTGGGTTCTGGGTTTCGGAAGCTGGGCCTTCTGGTTGGTAATCTTTGCTCTGGGGCAGCGGATGGTGTTGCTGAGCAAAGTGCTGGGCTTTCAGAGAAGGGGATCTGGAGAAGGGGGAGACAGTCTGGGTGGGCACTTGGAAGAGGTGGCAGCCAGGCTGAGGCCCAAAAGAGAAGGGGAGGGTGGAAAAGAGTCATCTAGGCAGAAGAACAGCCTGTTCAAGGGCTCAGAGGCCAGAGCACTGAGGCTTTGTGTCTGAATTTGCGTGCCATCCTTCTGCAGGGGCCAGGCTAATCTCTATATGGTTCCAATTTTATTTTATTTTTCTAAAGTCTATTTATTTACAGAGAGAGAGAGAGAGAGAGAGCTCAAGCAAGTGGGGGAGGGGCAGAGAGGGAGGGAGGGAGACACAGAATCCCAAGCAGGCTCCTCATTGTCAGTGCAGAGCCCAACACGGGGCTCGATCTCATGAACCGTGAGATCATGACCTGAGCTGAGATCATGGGTTGGCCGCTTAACCAACTGAGCCACCCAGGCGCCCCTGTGTCATTCCAGTTTTAGTATATGTGCTGCTGAAGTGAGCACTGAGCCTTTGTGTCTGGAACTAAGTAAAGTTTCCAGAGAGAACAACATCGGTGGGGAGAAGTGAGAGGAAGAATGGGGTCTTTACCCTGAGACCAAAGGGGAGCTATGGGAGGTATTCGCGCAGGGGCGCTGAGTGCTGTTTGGGATGATCAGAGGATGGGCATCCCAGGGGGAACACTCACGAGGCGACTGGACATGTGGTCTGAGCTAGGAGTTGGGCAGTGGGTGCTCTGATGGACGGATGGTATCTGAAATGTAAGAAGGGGACAGGGAGCACAGTGAGATGAGTAAGGGCCCCAGACAGAGTCACACTGACATTTACGGGTGTCGAGGATGGAGGAGTCTGCAAAGAAGACTGACGGAGAACGAACAGAGAGGGGAGCCAGGCGGTCCTCCAAGGTGGGGGACTGACAAGGCCAGGGGCGACAGAGAGGGGGTGGGGATGTAGGCAGCTCTCCAAAGAGGTTTAGCTTGAGGGGAAAGACAGCTGGGTAGCTGCTTTTTGTTTTTAAGACTGCAAGAAACCAACCCGAAAAGAAAGACGAAGAATGTGGGGGACATATCCTAGAAGTAGGGAATATCTTTAACCGGGCATTAGAAATCCAGGAATTTCAGCAAATCAAATGACTCATTCACATTTGTTCCCTGCCTTTGTTGCATGTGGATGCTACGTTCCTAAGGAGACTCGCTAAATGCACTGACAAATTTTCCCTAATGGAGTTTCCTCCCAGCTGGCCAGCCCAGAGAAGACAATGACTCTCTTCCCTATAATACCAGCCCAAAGTCCCAGGGAAGATTCTAATTGGCCAGTTTGGGTCATGTGCCTATTCCTGAACCAATCGCTGTTACTCTGTCCCTAAGCATCCCGATTGGCCAGTCTGGGTTGGAGGCGGAGCCAAGTGCCCATAGTACCACAGTAAATGAGGACAAGGTCGGTGTCTCAGGGATAAGATGTCGTTTGCAAGGTGCTCCTTAGAATGAGTAGTGGGATTACCGTGGGACACAGGGACCTGTAACCTATTGCTCAAAGCGCACGCAATGTTGAGATCCCTCTGTTGCCCCTAGGTCTCAAGTTTGACATGAAATACATGAATTTCCGTGTGAAGGCCTGTAATAAGGCAGTTGCAGGCGAGTTCTCCGAGTCGGTGACCCTGGAGACACCAGGTGACTGGCCCCCACCCCTACCCTGGCCCTGACTCCATAACCCTTCACCCTGGGGCCCCAGCTTCTGGTGTCTAATGAGACTCTTTTTCCCCTCAAGCTAAACCTCTAATGAGACTCTTCTAATCAGGGTTCTTTGGCTCTTTTTGCTCTGGCTGCCAGGAAGCTCGGAGCTTAGTTCCCAGTAGATTCCTTAGCCTGAGTGTTTAATATACACCTGCCATTGCTTTTTGCTTTTACAGTTGATCCCATTATACTTGGATGGGCTTTATACTCTCTCTCTGTTTCACACACACTCTCTCTCATTCTGTCTCCCAAAAAATAGATAAGGGCCCTTAGAATTGGGGATGGGATCCGATCTTACTCTCCTGCATTAACACTTGTGTGCCCTGATAGGAAGATCTTCCGCAGTCTAGCCTAACTACTGTGCTATGGCCCCGCCCCTTTCCTGCGATTAATCTCCAGCGGAAGTAGAGAAAGTGCTTTGAAAATGGCTCCAGACCTAGGGGACCTTTAGGCAACAAGCTCTGGGCCTTTACTCCCTTGGCTGCGAGCTCTGCCCGCCGCCCTCCCCCCTTTCCCCTCTCTTCTCCATCTGTCCTTCTTGGTGTCTTGCTTCCGGTCCCTCTGTATCTGTCTGTCTCTGAGTCTCTCTGTCAATCTCTCTCTTTCTGTCTTCGTCCCTGTTGTGGCTTTCTGTTCTCCGTCCCTCTCAGGGTCTGTCTTGGTCACTGTCTGTCTCTCTGTCTCTCTGTGTCTCTCCGGGTTTCCCCATCTCTGTGACTCCCACGTCTGCCCGGCCCCAGCGTTCATGTTCCGCCTGGATGCGTCCACATCTCACCAGAACTTGCGGGTGGATGACCTCTCCGTGGAGTGGGACGCCATGGGCGGGAAGGTGCAGGACATCAAGGCTCGCGAGAAGGATGGCAAGGGGCGCACGGCGTCTCCTGTCAACTCCCCAGCCAGGTAGCCTGCCCCCCGCCCTCCCTGAGTTGCTGGTGGAGGTGATCAAACTAGGCAGAGCCCAGTGTGGTCAAGGCTGGAGCAGAAAGAGGGACATGGAGCTGGAGGAGCCCGGGGAGAAGGGAGAAGAGATTTCTTTTTTAATGTTTGTTTACTTTTGGAGGGGAGGGGAGTGTGTGCAAGTGCGGGAGGGGCAGAGAGAGAGGGAGACAAAGGAACTGAAGCGGGCTCTGCACTGACAGCAGATGTGGGACTTGAACCCATGAACCGTGAGATCACGACGTGACCCGAAGTCGGATGCGTAACCGACTGAGCCACCCAGGGGCCCCAAGAAGAGATTTTTAACTGGGATTTGACAGTTGAATAGTTTTCCTGATGAGGAAGGGCTGGGCGTGTTCTGATAGGAGGGGCCCAGGGCATGCAAAGAACCGAGTCCTGGGAAGGACTGACGGAAAGACAAGACCCGGTGGCCCCGGGTGGCCCAGGGAAACCCTCCTGTGGGGGCAGGAAGGGCTGCGCTGACCCTTCCCCTCCCTGCCACTCACAGAGGTGTGCCATCTCCCAAGAGGATGCCCTCCGGTCGTGGGGGTCGGGATCGCTTCACGGCGGAGTCCTACACGGTTCTGGGTAAGGAGGGGCAGAGACGGAGGGCAGAGGGGACACCCTGGGCAGGCCCTGGTGGTGGGGGGAGGGGTGAGAGGGAATGCCTTTGGTTGGGGAAACTGAGGCAGCCACCAACAGTGCCTTCTGGGAATGGTTCTGATAACGTGCTGTGGTGCTGAAGGAATGGAGGACTGGAGGGAGGAGGAGGGTGTGGGCTTGGTGGGGGGGCAGAGCTTGTGGGGGCTGGGGCTTGGACATCGGCCGGGGGGCGTCCTGGGGTTAGTGGAGTATCTGAGGATTTGTGAAGTAGCTGGAAAGAACGGTCACCTACGGGTTAGTTGGGTTTGTGGAGCAGCCAGAGAGAGGCGCCGGTGTGGGAGACAGCTAGCAATGGAGTGGATGGAGCCCATGGAGGAACCAGAGTTTGGGGGGCTCGTCACTGCCCAGAAAGGGGCTCGCAGAAGAGGCTGGGGCGTGCGGAAGTCAGTGTGGTCAGCAGTTCCCGGGCAGGGGCGGAGTGGGAGAGAAGCTGCGTTCTGGGGATAAGCTAAAGCCTGAGGAGAAGCTGAGGTTCGGTGGAGCATCTGGGATTGGCGCGAGGCGGAGTCTGGGGGAGAAGCAGGGGGAAGTGGGGGGCTTGCAGGGTGGCTGAGACCTGAGAGGGAGCCGTGGAGCCTCTGGGAAGAACGCAGCCTGATTGTTGTTGGGGAAGTAGCTCGGGTTGGGGAGGAGCAGGGGGACGGGCAGGCAGGAGAGGCTGTGCACTCAGGCCTGCAAGAAGCTGGGCTTCCCCAGGAGCCGCGGTTCTGGGTGGACTCTAGGCGCACAGAGGAATCTAGGAAAGGGCCCCAGAGCGCCGGGGAGTCGCTGCACCCCAGGAGGACTTGAAGCCTGTGCAAGGGTTTGGGGATTGATCATCTAGTCTCAGGGAAGAACTGAGGACCGAGGAGTATCTCACCATGGGGAGGAACTGTTTGTTTTGGAGGCAATTTATAAGGCCTGGAAGCATCTGGAATGAGAAGGGATTAGTTGAGGCTCAGAGAGTATCTGGGCTTTGCTAGAGGAAGTGGACGAAGGCCGGGGACTGCCCGGAAGGAATAGCTGGGGACTGAGGAGTACCCCGGTGAGCGCCCCCTTGTGGAGGGCCGTCTGGGACCCGACTCCGCCCCGCCCCGCAGGGGACACGCTGATCGATGGCGGGGAGCATTACTGGGAGGTGCGCTACGAGCCGGACAGCAAGGCGTTCGGCGTGGGGGTGGCGTACCGCAGCCTGGGCCGCTTCGAGCAGCTGGGCAAGACGGCCGCGTCCTGGTGCCTGCACGTCAACAACTGGCTGCAGGTCAGCTTCACCGCCAAGCACGCCAACAAGGCCAAGGTGCTGGACGCCCCGGTGCCCGACTGCCTGGGCGTGCACTGCGACTTCCACCAAGGTGACCCCCCCAGCCCCGGGCGGCATCTCCAGCGCCCTCTACCTGTCCCGTCTCGGCCGCAAATCCCCTTATCGGCCCCTCTGTCACTCTGCCTCCATCGCAGGCCTCCTGTCCTTCTACAACGCCCGAACCAAACAGCTGCTGCACACCTTCAAGGCCAAGTTCACACAGCCACTGCTGCCTGCTTTCACAGTGAGAAGCCTTCCGTGGCGGGAAGGGCGGGTGTGTGTGTGCGCGCGCGCGCGTGCGTGCTGGGTGCCGGCTTTGCTCCAGAGCGCCCCTCCTTCCTCTCCCCCACCGCTCTCCCCTCCCCCCTGCCCTGTGCCCCAGGTATGGTGCGGTAGCTTCCAGGTGACGACGGGCCTGCAGGTGCCCAGCTCCGTGCGCTGCTTGCAGAAGCGGGGCAGCGCCACCAGCAGCTCTAACACCAGCCTCACCTAGGCCCCTGAAGCGCCCTCCCAGGCCTCGGTTGTTTCAGCCGGCACCCTTTTCTCACTTGCTGCTTGGAGCCTTAACTCCTGACGGGGGTCACGAACCGGGAGCGGGCCCCAGGGCGGGCCCTCCTCCCCACCTCACCTCCTAATAAAGGTCAATCACTGGCCAGGCTGTGCTGATGGTTCTTTGGGGCTGGGTGGCACTGAGTGTGCCCCAAAGCTCTCTGGACCCTCAGCTTTCCTGGCTGTAAAATGGGCTTTTCTTCTTGGGTCAGGTGGCAGGTTTTGCTAAGAGGGGCCAGCTGTGGGCGGACGTCTTCCAGACCCTCACTGCCCACCCCCCCCGAAGCCAGTCCAGATGCAGAGGCCCTGGGGTCACTTAAGCTTTTATTCTGGGAGGAGGGCTCCGCCTCCCTGACTTGCTGCACCCTGAGACTGGCTCACTGGTCCCCAGCGTGGCCAACCGAGTGCTCCAGCGCCCTCCTCCTCTGCAGTTTCTCCTCCAGCTCGGCCGTCAAACCTGCCAGGCCTGGTTGGGGGGGCGGGGTTGGGGGGGTGAGGCTTCAGGGGCACCAGGGATGCCCAGTCCATGCTGTCCCCCCACACCTCAGGCACCAAGGCCCCGCTGCAGAATTTGAGGGGCCCCCTGAAAAATGAAAATCTACTCAAAAGCCCTAAGGAGTCTGAAGACTGCACAGCGTTAAGCCAAGTGTGGGGACCTTTTCGGAGTGTGGGGCCCACGTGACAGCACAGGTCATCCGCTTGGGAACCCCACGCTGCACGGAGCCCCAGATGCCTCACCTGTTGAGGGGAAGAAAGCCTGCGCTGAGTTGACCGCCAGCTTCTTGGCTAGGCCGCCGTTGAGGCCTTTGGGCTCTGGACGGGGAGGGAGAGGAAGGCTGAGGCTGGCTCTCCGGCTGGGCGAGGGACGGGCTGGGGGGAGGGACCCCTACCTGGCTTGGGCACAGTGGGTGGCTTTGGTAGCTTTGGAGGCTTTCCCTGAACCTTGGCCAACCTCTTGGGCTTCACGACGACTGGCCGACTAGGGGAAGGCACTGTGCGGACAAAGATGTGGCATGTCACATCTACCTTTTAGCCTCCTCCCCTGTCCCCATCTCTCATCCCTACCCCCGCCCCCCTGCCTACCATCCCCATTCACGTAGTTGGCGGCTGGGGGGTCTTCGATGGGGATCACATAGTTCTCATCCTGGTCTGGGAGTGGGGTCAGCGTGTCCTGGCTTAAGACAGGCGCCATGGGCAACGGAGGCAGCTGCTTGGGGCCACCCGAGGGGGGTGCAGGACCTGGTGAGACGCAGCAGTTACTGGAATCAGGCACATGACCCTGGGCATGTGTGGGTTTTACACACGCCCATTTATGAGTTGGTGTTTGTGTCCCGTGTCGCATCAACTGACACACTGAGTGAATTCGCACAGTGGAATATATGCAGAGGGTTTGTACACACACTTAGTGTGTAATATATGTGGATGACACCACGTGGGTGCTAGTATTCGTACACCCATGTACCTATAAATGTCCAAATTTGTGCTCGTTGGTGCGCATTCGTGTAAACACGGGATTGTGGCTTAAGGTATGTGTGCTATGCACGATGGGAATCGTGTGACGCTAGTATTCATGTGTGTGTGGAACCTTTGTCTGTGTGTGTGTGTACATGTGAGTTTCTGATTATGCAGGTGGACGCAGCTCATGTTTGTGAGTGTGCACTGTGTGTATGTGTGCACATACGTGCCCGCTGTGCACAAGGGGCCCGCAGCGTCTGCCCAGCCCCAGGAGGACCATACTGCTCAGCCCCCAGACCTTCCCAGTGTCTTCCTGCTTCATAAGCCAGACCACCGCCACCCCGTTCTCAATAGCCACCCCGATTCCCATCTCTAGGTTGATCTTGCTGGAAAGGAGCCCTCCGTCCCCCCACTGCCCATCTCGATCTACTGAAATCCTTTGAGACTTTTAGCAAACACCGCCTCCTCCAGGAAGCCTCCCCCCGCCCCTTTTTCTCCCCAACTCTGGGCACCACTGCCTCCAGCCCCAAGTTCGACCCCACAGGGCTGGGAGTGTGTCCAGCTCTGCCTCCCGCTCCACAAGCCGGAGGGCAGGGTCTGGGTAATTTCCGGGTCCTTGTAACTCTGGGCACAAGACTGGACACGGGCGGGGCCACGTGGGTCCCGGGTCTCGCTTCACTCTGGCACAGTGGTGGCTGCAGGGCGGGGGCGTCACCTGGGGCCTGGGGTGCGGGGGCCTCCGGCGCCACCCACACGCTCTCGCCGTTCTCTTTATCCGCCTCCACGTAGCCTGGAACAGAGAGCGGTCCTAGAGGAGGCGCGGCGGCTGAAGGTTGACCCAGGGGTGCCCCGTGGGGGCAGGGGAGGGAGAGGCACGTACTGGTTCCCCGGAGGTCCCTGAGGTCGCACTCACCTAGCACCTTCTCGTAGTCCTCGTCCGGCAGGAAGGGCACCAGAGCCTTCTTGGTGTGTGACACGAAATAGTTGACCACTGCATCGAGTGAGGCGCAGGAGAACTGGAGGCGGATAGAGGTCGCAGTCAGGGCTGCTGGGGATGGGGCGCAGTCCCCACCGCTGCGTTTCCCAGGAGCCCCGCCCAACGCTCACCGGCTCCTCCACGTCGATCACATACTTGGCGCCCTCACGCTTCACCTTGTAGTGCCGGACCACCAATATCCTGCACAAGGGGTGAATGAGTGGGCTGGTTCCGGCCAAGGAGGAACCCGCCCCTTGTCCTGGCTCCGCCTCCACGGAGGGGCGAACCTCCTCTGCACACGGACCATGCCCCGTCCCAGCGCGGCTCTCTGGGGAGAATCAGGCCCTCTACTGACTGCATCCCCCGCGGGAAGACCCCGCAGCTGTTCCGGCACTGCCCAGGCCCTGCCTTGATGGCTCCACCCCCCGAAGGTTCCGTCCCTCTTGCCCCGCCCCCTGGGTTCTACCTCCACCCTTCACCTGGCCACCCAAAGAAGGATTTAGTATCAGGCTCTGATCCGTCCCCAAAATGGTTCCACCTCCAAAGCCTGATTCAACCACCAGGGAGAGGGCCGGGTTATGACTCCACCCACAGGTCCTGACTGCCCAAAGCCTGGTCACCACCCCTGGATTTGATTTCTTCCCTGCTCCGGAGGTCCAGACCCGGCCCCGACTCCGCCCCGAAGAGCCCATCCTCATCCCAGGGCCTGACCTCGCCTACAGAGTCCCGCCCCCGCCTAGGATCTAACTACACCCCCAAAGGGGTCCGCCGTCCAGCCTGGTCTCTAGCTCCGCCCCCAGGCGTTGACCCCACCCCCGTCCCGGGGAGGGGCCTGCCTCAGGATCCCACGCCCCCCCAGCTTTGGCCCCGCCCCCAGGACCACGCCCCCACGCTCGTCCCTCCGCCCACCCTGGCGCCGCGCATGCGCACCCATTGAGCGTCTGGCGGGTGGTGACCGACACGCCGCCCGTTCCGTCCCCGCTGGGCCGCAGCAGCAGGTTCCCGCACTCGGGGTAGCGCTCCAGGAGCAGCTGCGCCTCTAGCCGGCTCACCTTCAGGAAGCAGCTGGGGCGGGCGGGTCCCTCACTCGGGCTGGCCCCGCCCCCGGAGCCCGGCCACACCCTCCCGCGGGGCCCCGCCCGCCGCACGTGGGCCCGGTCCCGCAAGACCCGCTCCGCCGCAGACCCCGCCGGCCGCCGCTTCGGCCCGGCGCCACCTCCCGCCGCCGTCCCGGGGCTGCGCGGCCCCGCGGGGCACTCACGAGGGCACCTCGAGCGCGCGGCGCGCCTCCTCCTTGGCCAGGGCCTCGGCCATCATGTACAGGTGTCCGGGCAGCAGGGTCAGGTTGGACGGGACGCGGAGCTGAGGGACGTGAGGCACCCGCGGGCGCGCGGACGTCAGGGCGCGGGCGGGTGGTGACCGAGTCACCGACGGGCACCCTGAGGTCGGGGCCCAGGCCGCCCGCCAGCATGGGGAGCCGGGTCTGGGGGCTCCAGAGCCACCCTGCACCTCACCAGGGCAGGGCCGAGGAGGTTTTCGAGGGCACGTGAAGACATCAGATGCTAGAATGTAGGGTCTCAGACTCTACCGGCTCCGGGGCCAGGCAGGGGACCAAGGACTAAAGCAGAGATCAGGAACGTTGACAGAAACTCCTGGCTCGTAAGTAATGGCAGGGACCTTTCGCATTTCTAACACCGTCGGCAGGAACAAAAGACGTTTGCGGGCAGCACTGGGCTGCGTTGGGCTTAGCGGCCGCTGCGCCTGCGCGAGACGCATGTAGGCGACTCTGCGGGCCTGGCTGAGGAATGCAGGACGGAAAGAGAAAAGACCCTTTCTGAGGAGGCAGCTACTCTCACCTCTACCACCGTCAGGATGAAGCCTTTCCACATCTCCCGAGACTCCAGGCTCTCCACCTGCGGAGGGAAAGAAAAAGAGCCCATGTCGATGAGCCTCGGTGGATTCATCTGTGAAATGGGAATGAGGAAGAATAGTCACTGTTTTCCAAGGGCTGTCTTGATGATTCAATGAATGGGGACAGGTTAATTTCGGGTGTCTGAACATCGGTAAGTCCTTAGGAAAGAAGGATATAGTTCTTTAATGTTACAAATCAACTTTGAGGGGCACCTGGGTGGCTCAATCGGTTGAGCGTCCGACTTTGGCCCAGGTCATGATCTCACAGTTCGTGGGTTCGAGCCCCGCCTCGGGCCCTGTGCTGACAGCTCAGAGCCTGGAGCTGCTTCAGATTCTGTGTCTCCCTCTCTCTCTGACCCTCCTCTGCTCACGCTGTCTCTCTCTCTCTCTCTCAGAAATTAGAAAAATTAAAAAAAAATCAACTTTGAAAACAGCATAAATCAGATGCTGTATCTCCTATGCTCTAAACCCTCCCAGGCCTCCCGTCTGCTTTGGGGCAAAAGGCCAAGTCCGCCCTAGGGCCCACAAAGCCCTGCATCCCCCGCCCTGTCCCTCCCTGCCCTCCTCCCTCCCTCCCTCCCCATCCCCCACTCTGCCCCAGCCACGGATGCCTCCCCCTCCTCCTCCTCCTCCTCTTCCTCTTCCTAGCTGCCCCTCAGACACAGCAGGCCTCTGCTAAGGAGCCATTGCACGGGGAACTACGGGCTGGCTCCCTCACCTGCAGGTGCTCACTAAGGCTTTCCCTGGTCACCCTGTCTCATTGTAACCCCGACCCTGCTCCGCCCTTTCCCTAGCACTTTTTCCCAAGCACCTCCCCCCTCTGACCCTCCAGATATTTCACACCCTTGTACTGAGCTCCTCCTTGTGACTCCTCTGTATGTATCTCCCATTGTGCAGGCGAAGAAACCAAGGCCTAGAGAAGTTAAGTGACTCGCCCGGTGTCACCAACCCGGTGTTAGACTCCGTGCGACTCCATGCTAGTGCGTGTTAGTGGTAAGTGTGACAAGGAGGGAGAGGCCTACCTTGAACTTGATCTCCTGGTTCCGGAGGACGAGGCTGAAATGGGTGCCTGGGTCTCGGGAGCCCCCCCAGGGGGTCTCATCCGTGAGCTTCACAAATGCTGCTAGGTCTAACTTCTCCACGTGCTGGGGATCCGGAAGCAGGGGTCTGAGTGCCAGGCTTGTGGCTCCTCAGGTCCTCTGGCTTGGCCGAAACACCCGCCCTCTCTGCTTCGTCCCTGAGGTCACAGGTGGAGGGGGCTGAGGGGAGGGGGGCGACCAGCTCTTGAGTCTTCATTCCCATCCTTACCTGGGAGTCCCGATTGCTATTATAGAAATAGAGAGTGCAACCCTGGAGGCCCGCCCAGAATTTCTTGTAATCCTGGGGACCGAAGAGAAAAAGAAGAAGGTGAGAAGGGAAATCTGGGTTCCTCCACGACACTCACTCCTGCCTCAGGACCTTTGCACTGGCTGTCTTCTCTGCCAGGAGACTCTTTCCCCAGATCTTCATGCAGTTTCCTTCATCACCTGCTTTGGGTCTTTGAACAAATGTTGCCTTCTCTGAGAGGCCCTCCCCATCCATGACCTGACTTCTGGGGATCTGTTTTTCTTTGAGAAAGGACCAAAGAATCCTCCTTGATGGAATGGGGGATCTGGAGTAGCCCCCCCACTGCTGCCAGTGTGCAGATATAGGAGATCTAGGAGTAAGTTGAACTAACCGTCCACCCACCCACCCATGTATGTACCCATTATCACATACATACAACCCACCTTCTCCATGTCCACCCTATAAATATTTTTGGGATCTCCTGTGTGTCTGAGTCTGCAGCCTCAGAATTTCACAAGGTCCTGGACTCTAGAAGTATTGCAGATTCAGGATTTCTCCCCAGGATTCTGAATTATAAACATTCTAACTCTCTGGTGGTCCACGGGGCTGATACAGCTCAGACTGTAGGTTTCGGGGTTTATTTTCCAGCAGGTATTCCCAGAACATCAAGTCTGCACCCAGTTCTGTTGCTAGCAAAATACTAAATGAGACATGGCTCTTGTTTCTAAATAGATTGGCTTCCAGAAGATTATAGAAAGCGTAGATACTGGAGCTGCCTGGGGGGCTTAGCGGGTTGGGCATCTGACTCAGGTCCTGATCTCACGGTTGTGGGTTCGAGCCCCGCGTCAGGCTCTGTGCTGACAGCTCGGAGCCTGGAGCTGCTTCCGATTCTGCGTCTCCCTCTCTCTCTGCTTCTCCCCCACTCATGCTCTGTCACTCTCTCTCAAATAAATGTTTCAAAAAATAAAAAGAAAGCATAGATACTAAATCATAGATACTAAATCCTCCAGGGAAGAGAAATTAGTACCCCAGTAGGGGCAAATCCTAGGCCTTGAGATCACAGAGGAGGAGAAAGGCCCTCTAACTGGGAAATCTGGGCAGACTTCCTGAAGGAGGAGGACTTTAATTAGTCTTTAATGATAATGAGGATAGTTTTCATATGGACAGCCAGTAGCCATTCATCAGTTCACCTATCAGTCCGTCCATCTGCCTGCCCATCCATCTGTTCATCCACTTATCTACCCACCCACCACCCTATCCATTTATATGTCTATCCAACCATTGACATATCCACCCACCTACCCGTCTGACCCTAGATACGTACATGCATGTAACTGACATTTACCAAGGACTTCCCATGTGCTAGGCACTGGGAGCAGAGCAATAAGTGATTGAACTCAGCACAGTCAGATCTGCTCTATCATGTACCCACTACGCTCCATTGCACAAGGTATTTAAGTTCTCTGTGCCTCAGTTTCCCTACCTATAAAATGGCGATCAAGAGGTACTTCACTCAGAGGCTGCTAGTGCATTTATACCAGTGGTCAGTGCTTGCGGAGTGACGACCCCAGGCCCCGAAGGCTGCCCCTCTCCAGTAACCATGGCTACAGCCCTCCTATACCCATTGTGTGATAGAGAAAACTGAGGCACAAAGCTGGAGAGCCTGGGAGTCAGGAAAGAGTGGAGCAGCAGGGATGTGGGCCTGGGTCTCCTGCTCCAGGGCCAGGCTTTTCGGAACCCCTGTGGCCTAGACCCTGTGAAGGCTGGGGGGCGGGGGGGCAGTTGGAGGCCCAAGGAAAGGAGGAGGGGACCGTAATCTGCAGTGGCTCTGGGGGTGGCCGGGGAAACCAGTGGGCAGGTGTTTGGGGTTGTAGGGGAGGGAGGTGAGTGTGGGGAGCGGTACGGAGAGCGTAAGCGAAGGAGGGGCTGGGCTTGCCTCAGTATCAGGTTCTGCCAGATGCGCCCCCTCAGCTTTCACTGTCCCCAGCATGCTACCTCTCGTGGCCTTGACCCCTAAGGCTGGGGTTCAGGGTTAGTTTGGAGCTGGGGCATGGGAGCCAGGAGGCTTTCCACTTCCTGGGGGAAGTCCCTGATCCTGTTTGTACCCAGGAGAAAGAAAAGAGAGACTGAGAGGGACAGATGAAGGCAGGTGGGCAGGGAGAGACAGAGACAGAGATAAACCAGAGTCAGAGAGAGAGCCAGATGGTGGACAGAACCTTTTACAGCCCCCGGCAGGTGCCCTGCCCCATCCAGTACCCACCCCGCCCCCTCGGCCAGGTGCAGAGTTGCAGGCTCAGAGAGGTGAGTCCAGCCACCTCGGAGCCCAGCAGTGGCATTGCCGTGCCCCGCCTTACCCGGTCACAGGGTCCCTTCTTCTCTAGAAAGCTCTCGTAGTAGTGTGAAGGTAGGGCAGCCTTGGGTTTGGGGAGCCGGGGTGGGCTTAGGGCTGAGGCCATGGTGGCCCAGGTCTTTGGCCTTGGCCTCTCCCTCCGGTGGGTGCCCCAGCTGGGCTGGGAAGTAGAGAAACCGGTTCCAGGGGAATTTTCTCTTCTGTCAACTTCCCAGTTCCCTCCTCTGCCAGCTCTGGGCGGGTGCTGGGCCAGGCAGGTTGTCCTCAGGGAAATCCCAGCCTCTCTGGTCTCCCCAGGAAGTCTGGGAGGCCCGCTGGAGTTGGGGAGGAGGGAGCCACTGGGAGGCTCTCAGTGCTGAGCAGAGACTGGGCAGAGGGCGCACCGGGAGGAGGGATCTGCCTAAGCAAAGGTCTGGATGTGAGAAAGGGAGGAGGAGCATGGTGCCAGAGTGGCAGTGGATGTGCCCAGAGAGGACACAGCAGGAACAGCGCGTGAAGGCCTGAATGCGCGTTAAGCTGCCTGCACGTTACACCAATATTCCCTAAATGTACAAAAAAAAATCTTGCTGGGATGGTGATAGGAATTGTACCTGTGGATCACTGGGAGCCGACATGACATCTTCACTGTGTCAAGTCTTTGTTTTTTGGGTTTTTGTTGTTGTTTGTGTGTATGTAGGGTTTTTTTTTTTTTTTTTTTTAGACTTTATTTTTATGTAATCTGTACAGCCAACATAGGGCTCTAATCTACAATCCCAAAATCAAGAGTAACGTGCTCCACCAACTGAGCCACCCAGGTGCCCCCATTTAAAAAAATTATTTAAGGGGTGCCTGGGTGGCTCAGTCTGCTAAGCGTCCGACTTCAGTTCGGGGCATGATCTCAGGTCTGTTGTTCATCACAGGGTGCCTGGGGGGCTCAGTCGGTTGAGCGTCTGACTCTTGATCTTGGCTCAGGTCATGATCTCATGGTTGGTGGGTTCGAGCCCCGTGATGGGCTCTGCACTGACAGCTCAGAGCCTGGAGCCTGTTTCAGATTCTGTGTGTCCCTCTCTCCTATCCCTACCCCCTCATGCCTTTTCTCTCTCAGTCTCTGAAAATTGAATAAACCTTAAAAAAATTTTAAAGACTTTATTTAAGAGGCTCCTGGCTGGTTCAGTGGGATGAGCATGAAGAGACTCTTGATCTTGGGGTCATGACATTGAGCCCCATGTTGGGAGGTACATTGTACTTTAAAAAAATGTATTTATGGGCACCTGGGTGTCTGAGTTGGTTGGTTAACCTTTGGACTTTGGCTCAGGTCATGATCTTGCAGCTCCTGCGTTCGAACCCCACGTCGTGCTGTCTGCTCTCAGCACAGGGCCCGCTGAGGATCCTCTCTGCCTCTCATTCTCTCTGTCCCTGGCCCCCCAATACATAAACATTTAAAAACTTATTTATAATATTTTAAAAATATTTTTATTTATTTCTAAGAGAGAGAGAGAGAGAGAGAGAGTGTCAGCGTGAGCAGGGGAGGGTCAGAGAGAGAGGGAGATACAGAGTCCAAAATAGGCTCCAGGTTCTGAACTGTCAGCACAGAGCCCGGCGCGGGATTCGAACCCACAAACTGTGAGATCATGACCTGAGCCGAAGTCAGACGCTTAACTGACTAAGCCACCCAGGCGCCCCTAAAAACTTGTTTAAAGCTTTTATTTAAATTCCAGTAGGGGCGCCTGGGTGGCTTAGTCGGTTAAGCGTCCGACTTTCGCTTAGGTCATGATCTCGCGGTTCGTGGGTTCGAGCCCTGCGTTGGGCTCTGTGCTGACTGCCAGCTCAGAGCCTGGAGCCTGTTTCAGAGTCTGTGACTCCCTCTCTCTCTGACCCTCCCCTGCTCATGCTGTCTCTCTCTCTCTCTCCTAGAAATAAATAAAAAACATTAAAAAAAATCATTAAATTCCAGTAATAGTAGTTTCAGGTATACAATATAGTGATTCAACAATTCCTTCCGTACAATATCCATCATCATGACAAGTGCATGCCTTCATCCCCATCACCTATTTCACCCCTTTCACCCCTCCCCCCCCTCTGGTAACCAGCAGTTTGTTCTCTGCAGTTAAGAGTCTCTTCCTTCCCTTCCCTCCCTTTCCTTCCTCTCCCCTCCCCTCCCTTCCCTTCCCTTCTTTCTTTTAGATTTATTTATTTATTTACTTTGAGAGAATACGTGTGTGAACAGGGGAGGGGCAGAGAGAGGGGTAGACACAGAATCCTAAGCAGGCTCCTCATTGTCGGCCTGGAGCCCGACTCGGGGCTCAAACTCACGAACCGTGAGATCATGACCTGAGCCAAAACCAAGAGTCGGATGCTTAACCGACTGAGCCTCACAGGTGCCCCTAAGAGTCTGTTTCTTAAGGGGCATCTGAGTGACTTGGTTGAGTGTCCAACTTCGGCTCAGGTCACGATCTCACGCTTGTGGGTTCGAGCCCCACGTCGGGCTCTGTGCTGACAGCTCAGAGCCTGGAGCCTGTTTCAGATTCTGTGTCTCCCTCTCTCTGACCCTCCCCTGTTCATGCTGTCTCTCTCTCTCTTTCTCAGAAATAAATAAAACATATAAAAAATTAAAAAAAACATTAAAAATTTTTTTAAATGTGTCTGTTTCTTGAGTTGCCTCTCTCTCTCTCTCTGCGTCATGCATGAGGGTTGGAATCAACTCCTTCCAAATTCCTGGTACTGTTAATATTTTGCCGTCTTCCCATGAGCCACCGAAAGCATATAATGATAATGGAAATGTTTGGAATGTTATAAAAATTACCAAAATTAGACACAAAGTGAGCAAATGCTGTTGGAAAAATGGTGCTGCTTGATGCAGGGTCTCCACACACCTTCAATTTATTTAAAAAAAGTGGGGCGCCTGGGTGGATCAGTCGGTTAAGCGTCTGACTTCGGCTCAGGTCACTATCTCGCGGTTCGTGGGTTCGAGCCCCGTGTCGGGCTCTGTGATGACAGCTCGGAGCCTGGAGCTGCTTCCGATGCTGTGTCTCCTGCTCTCCATGCCCCTCCCCTGCTCACGCTCTGTTTCTCTGTCTCTCTGTCCTCAAAAACATTAAAAAAAGAAATTTAAATTCCAGCTGCACCTTAAATCCCCTTTGCCTTGTAACCTAACATATTTACAGGTCCTGGGGATGTGAACATCTGTAGGGAGCCACTATTCCATGACCACAGCCTGTTAAACATGATGGATAACATTTATTGATTTCTTGAATACTGAACCCGCTATGCATCCCTTGAGTAAACTCCATTCGGTCATGGTGTGTCATTCTTTTTATATATTGCCAAATTCTATTTCCTAATATTTTGTTAAGAAATGTTTGTGTGTGTGTGTGTGTGCCTGTAATCATGAGGAATACGGTCTGTAGTTTTTCTTTCTTGTAAAATTTTTTTGTATTGTCCTTATCAGGTGTTGATTATCAGGGTAATGCTAGCTTCATAAAATGATTGTGGGCTTGGGGGAGGGCGCCTAGGTGGTGTCTGACTCTTGATTGTGGCTCAGGTCACAATCTCACAGCCTTGAGATGGAGCCCCAAGAAGGGATCTGTGTGGACAGTGTGGAGCCTGCTTAAGATTCTTTCTCTCTGTCTCTTCCCCTCCCCCATTTATGCACTTGATCCATCGGTCTCTCTCTCTCTCTCAACAAAAAATTAAGTGAATTGGGAAGTGTTCCCTCCTCTTCAAGTTTCTGGAAGACATTTTTGAAAAAAGTGGTGTTAATTCTTTGGATCTTTGGTACAATTCTCCATGTGGGATCTGGAAATTCATTTTTAAGGAGTCTTAAAATTACAAATTCAGTTTCCTTAATCGTTACAGGATTGCCTGGACTTTATACACATAGCAAAAAAAAATAGCCTTTGTGATCTACTCGAGAGCCGTGTGACTTGGCAGTCTTTTCATCTGATGAGCTAATAACATTGATAACAATACCTGCTGTAAAGGGGTGCCATGGGGACACCTGGGTGGCTCAGTCGGTTGAATGTCTGATGTCAGCTCAGGTCACGATCCCAAAGTCCTTGGATAGAGCCCTGCATCGGACTCCAGACTGAGCATGTAGCCTGCTTGGGGTTCTCTCTGTCTCTCTCTCCCTCCCTCCTTGAGTAGTGATTGCATTCTCTCTCAAACATAAATATTAAAACAATTAAATGTAAGCATATTTTTAAAAAGGGGTGCCATAAATAGTTAATAAGGTCGCAGCAGTTTGTTTTAATTTTATTTATCAAAGGCAGTGGGCAGCCAAAGAAGGATTTAGAGTAGGGGAGGGTGGTGTTTATAGCTGCATTTTGTTTTGTTATTTATTTATATGTTTTATTCATTTCTGAGAGAGAGAGAGACTGCGTCAGCAGGGGAGGGCCAGAGAGAGAGGGAGGTAAAGAAGCTGAAGCAGGCTCCAGGCTCCGAGCTGTCAGCACAGAGCCCGACGCGGGGCTTGAACCCACGAACCATGAGATCATGACTGGAGCCAAAGTCCGACGCTTAACCGACTGAGCCACCCCAATATAGGTGCCCCAATATAGTTGCATTTTGGTAGCATCCTTCTGAGGCCAGTGTGAAGACGGATGAGGTGGGGGTTGTGTAGAGAGGTCTGAGGTCCAAGGTGATGACCAGGGTCCAGCTGGGAGGGGGAGGTCCGGTCCAGGGTTTTGGGAACAGAGTCAAAGGAACGTGGGGAAGGACATGGGGGAGTAAACTGAGGTCAGAGTCTAGGGCTGGTGGGGAATGCCCAGTTGGTGTCTGGACCTGCGGTGTGGGCGGGGGTGTCTGTGCGGGGAAACTGCAAAAGGAGTCGGGGGCTTGACAAAAAAGAGTAGTAATTTCCATTTGCTCAGCTCTTACTAGGTGTCAAGCCTATTCTCTGACAACCATGGGCACTAATTATTATTGTCCCCATGGTGAAACAGACTCGGAGCCACTCGGCCTAACACAGGGCTAGGAAGCGGTGGAGCAGGATCGGGAGCCAGGTGCTTTGATCGAAGACCACATTTGCAGAACATCCCGCCCCAACCCCTCACCTCCCGTCCCCGCTTCCAAACTGGGCGGAGTAAACCGGTCTGGGGTGGAGCCTAGCCCGCATTCCCGGCGGCTTCGGGAAGTCCCCACCCCGGCTCGCAGCCCTGCCAGGGCCTGGGGACTCCTAGTCCTGGGAAGTGTCGCTGTGCCTGGGAGCAAAGGTCCTGGGACAGGGACCGGGGACAAAGGACGGCACTGAAACCACGCCGCGGGGACCCGAACGTGCCCCGCCTCCGAGCGCCCGGCGCGAGGTGGGTGCGAAGTGGGCGGGGGGAGGGCGGTGCGCCAGGCTGAGGGCACGCCCCCGGGATCTGATTGGCTGGCAGTGGACCAAATCCTACACCTGAATGGGCACGTGAGGCTCAGGGCCTCCTGTGATTGGCCGGGACGTCCGAGTTTGGCGGAAGCAGCGGTTTAACATTGTTTGGCTGGTGGGAATCCCACGGCTGCTGCCTATTGGTTGAAGTTTAAATGACCCTCCGATAATTGGTTGGTTGGCTCCGCTTGGGTCTAACCCTGGAATTGGCCCGGAGGGGGGGTTGGGGGGGCGGTGGAAGTTAACCCTTTAGAGACTGAGGTCCGGTTTAGGCGCTTTATTTTTACTGCTTAAAATTTTTTTTTTCACGTTTATTTGTTTTTGAGAGACAGAGAGAAACACAGCATGAGCAGGGGAGGGGCAGAGAGAGAGGGAGACACAGAATCCGAAGCAGCTCCAGGCTCTGAGCTGGCTGCACAGAGCCCGACGCGGGGCTCGAACTCATGGACCTCGAGATCATGACCTGGGCCGAAGTCGGAGGCTTAACCGACTGAGCCCCCCAGGCGCCCCTATTGTTACTTTTAAAATTTTATTTTTTAAAAGTAATCTCTACACCCAAGATGGAACTTGAATTTACAGCCCCGAGGTCAACAGGCGCACGCTTTGCGGACTGAGCCAGCCAGGCTCCCCGCCTCAGGCGCTTCAGACCTTCCCCACTCGGCCCGCAGCCCCAGGGCGCTGTGGCTCCTTCCCTGGGCCTCAGTTTCTCCCCTGGTCTCCACAGCCGAGACTTCTCGTCCCTCAAGTGTCACATCCCATCCGGTCCCAGTGAACTGAGTCTCCCATGTCCCCCGCGCCCCCCAGCTCCTGGTCTAAATGCGGCAACAGGCCGCCTCAGTGGAGCCACTATTTCCCCCAAAGCGGAAGTCCCGGGGCCTCAGTTTCCCCCCTTGTAGGTTGCCACTCGCCTCCCACGGAAGGCGGCCGTGAGCCTCCGTTTTCCCGCTGGTGCGGGGGGCAGGCCGAGCCCTCCTCCCGCCCCCGGGCTGGGGCTCCTCCTCCCCGGGGCGGAGCCGTGTCACGTGCCGGGAAGAAAGAGCCAGCGGCGCGCCAGTCGCACGCGACGCAGCGCGCTCTGGGCGGAGCGGCCATGGCAGGTACTGTGGGCCTGGCTGCGGGTCGGGGTGGGCAGCGTGGGGTCGGGAGGCCCGGGCGGCCGCGGGCGCGCGGCCCCTTGCAGCCTGTCGCCGTCCGCAGCTCCGGAGCCGCTGTCCCCGGCGGGCGGCACGGGCGAGGAGGCACCGGATGAGGACGAGGACGAGGCGGAGGCCGAAGACCCCGAGAGGCCGGCTGGAGCTGGCGGCGCGCGCGGAGGGGGCGGCGGCGGCGGCGGCGGCGCGGCCGGAGCCGGGGCGGGGCCGGGGGGCTGCGGCGGGCCGGGGGGCGCGCTCACCCGGCGCGCGGTCACGCTGCGGGTGCTCCTCAAAGATGCTCTGCTGGAGCCCGGCGCCGGGGTGCTATCCATCTACTACCTGGTGAGCGTCCCCATTCCCCCCATCCCATCCCGGCTGGGGCAGGAAGGGGAAACTGAGGCTCCCTGTCCCCGGCCGAGCCCACGTGTGGGGGGGGGAAATTGAAACGGAGCATCCAGACCCTGCATGAGCCCTTCTGGGCTGTAGGCCATCGTTTACCAAACAGCCCATTCCACGAAGGAGAAACTGAGGCTCGGCCGCTTTCCTGGTTGTGTGACCTTACTCAGCCTGTCCATATCCTGGTTTCCTCGTCTGTAAAATGGGATTTTTTTTTTTCCTCTCGCGGGGTTGTATGAGGGTCAAAGGAATACAGCGCCCAGCAGGCCGCCTGCTACACTGTGCTTCCCACGTTTGCTGCCGTAGCTCTGTGCCCTGTGAATGGGGACAGTTCGTGAATGGAGCACTTGCTGTGTGGCAGGCTGTGTGCTGTTAGGACCCCAGCAGGCCCTGCCCCTGCCCCTTGGGGGTTCCCGGTCCGGTGAGTGGGTGGGCAGACATAGAGCTGGGCAGTTTTAATCCAGGCTGATGAGGACTGACTGTGGACATCCAGGGACGGGGAGGCACGTAAGCCGGAAGGCTTCCTGGGAGGGATGCTGTGGGCAGAGATGGGTGCCAAGCCCTGGGGAGCAGCGGGGGGTCCAGGAACACTTCCTGGAGGTGCCGTCGCGGGCACCAGGCCCCCGGCGCAGCCATGCCGCTGTTACTTACTGCAGGGGAAGAAATTCATGGGAGACCTACAACCCGACGGGAGGATCGTGTGGCAGGAAACGGGACAGGTGTTCAACTCACCCAGCGCCTGGGCCACCCACTGCAAGAAGCTGGTGAACCCGGCCAAGAAGTCCGGCTGTGGCTGGGCCTCGGTCAAGTACAAGGGCCAGAAACTGGATAAGTACAAGGCAGCCTGGCTCCGGCGACAC
The DNA here is from genome assembly GCF_003009895.1 of Hyaena hyaena. Lineage (NCBI taxonomy): Eukaryota > Metazoa > Chordata > Mammalia > Carnivora > Hyaenidae > Hyaena > Hyaena hyaena. The sequence goes on along the minus strand of NW_024080931.1, from coordinate 1,047,548 downwards.
CAGCTCCACGTTCCCACGGCTGCTGCCGATGAGGTGCGTCCTTCAGCCTCCTGGATCACTGTTGGATAAGGAGTACCCGGAGTGAGGGCATTGGAGCTGGGGCTCTGCGGGATGAACAGGAGTTTGGTAGAGCTAGGTGAAGGGCGGAATGGCACAGCAGAGCCACAGAGGTAGGAAGCAACATGATTGGCTGATACAGCCAGAGGCTTGCATGTCTTAAGTAGCTGAGGGGCCGGGGAGACAGTGGCCAGGACCAGACCTGGGAGTTTCCAATGCTATGATAGTAATCTATCTTTGAATATTCACCAGCTGGTGAACTTGGCCTACGGCCCTCTCAGGGTGCTAATTCTTCTTCGTATGTAAATGGAGATAACAGTATCTGTATGTATCTTCTACGTATATTTGGCTGGAGATCTGAAATCTGCAGGGCGGATGGCATGCTGGAAACAGGCCGGGAGCACAGGGTTTTTACCCCGAGGTGGGGGGGAGCACAGGAAGGCAGAGAGGCTGGACTGACCTGACTCAGGTGCCCATACGCGCCCCCTGGTGGCCTCTGTCTGGCATACAGACTAGCGGGGGAGGCGATGGTGAAAGCTGGGGACCACGATGCGGGTGACAGAACTGGTCCAGGCAGGAGATGATGGCGTGGACCAGGTGGACACTTGATGGGGGATGAAGTGGGCAAGTTTTGGCTGATTTTAAAGGTGGATCTCACGGGATTTGCTGTCGCATCAGATGTTGCTTTGGAGAGATGTTTTGTTCCGAGCAAGTGGATGAGTGAGGCGGCCGTCGGCAGGATTGGGGAGGATTGGGGGACAGTCGGTGCAGCGTGGTGGTTGAGCTGAGTGCGAGGCGCCCGGGAGCCCCCCGGCCCCCAGGCCCCCTGGATTAGCTGGATGCTGAGTCTGGAGCTCGAGGGAGGCCCGGGCTGGAGACAGGACTGTGGGGGTGGTCGGGCCAGAGACAAGGTCCAGTCCCGAGAGTGGACGAGGCTGCCCAGTAGAGGAGCGAGTAGGGAGAGAAGTGGCCCGAGCTCCCAGGCTGCGCACCGGAGGAGGGGTGGGAGACGGAGGGGACTGGAGAGATGGGAGGGAAGCCGGGTCCCAGAGGTGCTCCCAGGAGAAGGAGCTGGGACTGGCCAGGCACCGCAGCGAGACCACGTGCCTGCTGGACACTGGACACCGAGAGGTCATCCAAGCAGGGGCAGTTGAGGGCAGATCAAGAGTGATTATGGAGAGAATCTGGTAAAATAATCCCTGTAAGCACTTGCTTGCTCAGTGAATGGATCCACAGGAGGTGTGCTATAGCTTGCAGGCATTATTTCATTTCACCCTGATGCTGTCCCTATGCGCTGGAGAGGAGGCGAATAGAGCTCAGAGAGTTTAGGGCGCTTGCCGGAAGCTGCACAGCTTGTAAAAGCGGAGAGGTTTGAGTCTCCGGCAGCTGCTGGAAGGCACTCTGAGCTGAGCTGACCAGGACCTCAGGCCGCTCTTGCTCACTCGCTCCCTCTAGTGGGCCCTTGTGGCAATGGCAGGACCCTAAGGCTCAGACCCCCCCCCCCCCCACCAGAGCCCCGCCAGTGAAGGGGAGGAAGAGGACCTGTTGATGGAGGAAGAAGAGGAGGACGTTCTGGCCGGGGTCTCCGCTGAGGACAAGAGTCGGAGACCACCTGCCAAGGGACCCTTGGAGACTGCCCACCCTGGTGAGAGGCTTGGAGGGTGGCAGGAAGCGCGCCGAACTCAGCTGAGGAGGTGGCTGCGGGGCAGATCTGGCCTTTTATTCTCAGCGCTGAGATGTGCCTGGCCAACTTCTAGTTCCACTGCCTAATTTCTTTCACGCTGCCTTTTTTTTTTAATGTTTATTTTGAGAGCTAGAGAGAGCGAGAGAGATCCTGAGCAGGGGAGGGGCAGAGAGAGAGAGGGAGAGAGAGAGAGAGAGAATCCCAAGCAGGCTCCGTGCTGTCATTGCAGAGCCCGACTGGGGCTCAACCCACAAACCCTGAGATCATGACCTGAGCCGAAATCAAGAGTCGGGTCCCCCCCACCCCCCTACTGGCCTCTTCAGCCCTAATGCTGGATTCCTTGGTCCCGCTGCCTGATTTCTTCACCATGCTCCCCTGTAGGATTTCTTTGTCTGATGCCTCTGGCCCCTGCCTGGTTTCCTGGAGTGGGGTGCCCGCCTGATTTCCTAAGTCCTTCCTCTGGTATTTTAATCTTTTTTTCCAGTGCATTAACCCGCCACTCGATCTCTGGGTTCTGGGGCCTGAGTTTTGAAGCTACCCCTGGAGGGTTTTTTCCTTGGGTTTCTTGGTCTTTGTTTTGCATTTTGGGGTGGGGGAGGGATTGAGGCGGCCTTCTCCCCCTCCCCCGCCCCACAGAGGCCACGCCCCCTGGGAAGCAGGTGGAAAACAAGATCCGGGTCCCTGTGCGGTACTGCATGCTGGGCAGCCGGGACTCTGCCAGGTCAGACACACCCTGTGCCCGCTGCACCCCCACCCCCAGATGTACTGGCTCCGGTTGCAGGGGGTGAGAATGGGGGGTGGGGGGCATAAGGCCTCAGGTGCTCAGTGCTGGCTCTGGCCGGGGGCCTGGGGAGCTGGCTTGGGGCTGAGCTCCTGAAGCCGCGGGACCCTCTGGTTCCTACAGGAACCCCCACACCCTGGTGGAAGTAACATCCTTCGCCGCCATTAACAAGTTCCAGCCGTTCAATGTGGCCGTCTCCAGCAATGTGCTCTTCCTGCTGGTGCGTGCCCAGCTGTCACCTTGTCCCTTGAGGGCCAAGGGCCAGACCTGGGCAGGTGGCTGGGGCGCCTGGAAGGGGTCCCTGGGAGGTTAGCTCTACGAGGGCAGAGGCCTTTTCTGTTTTGTTCAGTACTGGTAAACAGTAGGCACTCAATCCGTGTTTCAGTGGAGGAGGGGGAAGCCGGTGGGGTGGTGCCTGCACATCGCAGGGGCTCAGCCCAGAGGGGGGGCATTTGGGACCGGGCCGCAGCCTGAGCCGCTCTTCTGGTGTCCGTCCCCTCCCCAGGACTTCCACAGCCACCTGACTCGAAGCGAGGTCGTGGGGTACCTGGGGGGCCGCTGGGACATCAACAGCCAGAGTGGGTATTTGGGGCCAGGTGGGCAGGGGGGGTCTGTGTTTGGGGCCGGGGTTGGTGTCTACACCTTCTCCTCGCCTCCGCGCAGTGCTCACGGTGCTGAGAGCCTTCCCCTGTCGGAGCCGGCTGGGGGACGCGGATACGGCGGCCACCATGGAAGAGGAGGTGAGGGGGTGCGTGGGGTCAGGGTGTCGTGGGGAGGGGTGCCTTGGACACAGCTGTCCTGGCTACCCCGTCCCGGTAGCTAGCAGTGCAAAACAAGTGTGCCAAAGAGTGTGTGTGAGCGCCCGCTCCAGGGGTGTGACCTGTGACCCTGTCCGTGGCCCTCCTTCCCTGAGCCTCCGATTCCACACCGTGCCTGGCACATTGTAAAAGCCCCGTGAGGGGCGCCTGGGTGGCTTAGTCGGTTAAGCGTCCGACTTTCGCTTAGGTCATGATCTCGCGGTTCGTGGGTTCGAGCCCCGCGTCGGGCTCTGTGCTGACTGCCAGCTCAGAGCCTGGAGCCTGCTTCAGTCTGTGACTCCCTCTCTCTCTGACCCTCCGCTGCTCACGCTGTTTCTCTCTCTCCTAGAAATAAATAAAAATATTTAAAAAAACAAAACAAACAAACAAAAAAGCCCCGTGAATATTGGTTGCTGTTCTTAATAGAGTTGTCATAGTGGTGCTTTGTATGTGCCGGGCACGGTGCCCCACGCGCCACACCCACCTAACCGCTGACATGGGGACAGGTGAATGGGTGCGGATTCGGCTCGGTCTCTCGGCCCACCCCTTCCTTGGTCCTTATGCCAGCGCTTGCCTCTGCCTGCCGAAGGCATCTAGAAAAGCCTGTTCCTGCTCAAGGGCCCACACGGCCTCCTGTGTAACTATTTGAGTGCCTACTGCGTGCCGGAAATTGCGGATACTGCACGCCGAAGATAAGCTTTTGCCTTTGCTTTGTGACAGGTGTATCTTTTTGATGTATTTGTTGACCCTCCCCCCTCCACTGGCCTCCTTGAGGGCGGGGGCAGGGTCTGTCTTGGTACCGCTGTGTCCCCAGGGCAGGCATGCAGCAGGCACATATTAATTGCTGGCCTCGAATGGGGATGGAGCAGGTGCGCTGGCGGCTGGGAGGGGTGGGTGCGGCTCCCCCGGCCCTACCGCAGCCTCGCCTGTGCCCCCAGATCTACCAGAGCCTGCTGCTGCGCGGCCTGTCCCTGGTGGGCTGGTACCACAGCCACCCGCACAGCCCCGCGCTGCCGTCGCTGCAGGACATCGACTCGCAGATGGACTACCAGCTGCGGCTGCAGGGCTCCAGCAACGGCTTCCAGCCGTGCCTCGCCCTGCTCTGCTGTAAGTGCGGGCGGGGGCGCGCGCGCGGGCCGGCGGGGGCGCGCGCGGGCCGGCGGGGGCGCCGACCCCACTCCCGTTGCTCTCGCTGTCCTGCAGCCCCTTACTACGCTGGCAACCCGGGCCCCGAGTCCAAGATCTCCCCCTTCTGGGTGATGCCGCCCCCTGAGGTAGGCGGGGCTGTGGGGCGAGGCAGGGCGGGCCGGGAGGGGCCTGTTGATGGTCCGTGGCCAGGACTCTGGTTCTGGGTTCATTTAGGGGAGCTGGGGCCTCAGTTTCCCCCGTGAGATGGGAACATGACCGCCGCACCGTCCGAGGCTCCCAAGAGGGCCGGGGTGGTGACCGATGGTGAAAAGGTGCGGGCGTCACGTGCAGCGTGCCGCCCTTACCGCCAAGGCGGCCTCCCTCCCGAACCTTGCCCCGTGCCGTTCCCCAGGTCTGTCCCGGGGCCAGAAATCGGGGTTGGGGAGCAATTCCAGGGTGTGTGGCTCGCTTCTCGGCCTCTCCTGCTGGGGGCAGGGCCACACCGCCTCCGGAATCGCACCGCGGCCTTCGGTGGAGGACTCACGTGCTCTGAACCTGGTGGCAGCGTGACCCTCTGCTGGCCCCGGACACGTCCCTCACGGGATCGGAGGCTGTGAGTGACTGACTTGTGTCCCTGCCAGCAAAGGCCCAGTGACTACGGCATCCCCATGGACGTGGAGATGGCCTACGTCCAGGACAACTTCCTGACTAATGACATCCTTCATGAGATGGTGAGCTCACTCCTGGGTGGGGCGCACAGGGCCCCTGAGAGGGGCGGGTGGAGCTGCCGGGCCCAGGATGGCTGAATGTGCCACATCAGGGCAGGGGTCAGACTCCTGGTCTGGGGCTGAAAATCACCTGTGGCTCTGAGGCTCGAGCCCCTGATCCTTGCCCACCTGCTTCCCCACCTGACCTTACTGTTCTGGAACTTACGGGAGGCGCGGCGCCCCGCCCCCCACCTCTGCACCCGCACTGATTCCCCAAATGGAGGCACGTGAGGGGACTTGAGGACCCAGCTGGCTTTTAGCATCAGGGTTCCAACCGGCATTTAAAACAAGGAGCTAGTGGGTCATACCTGGGGGATCACGGAGAGTTTTGCGGACGCTGCACGAGGGGGCGGGGTCAGGCCCCTGCGGATACGCAGTCCCGCGTCTCACGCACTCCGCGTGCCTCCCGCGCCTGGGGCCGCTCCAGTCCCCGCTCGGGGGCCTCCTGCTGAGCCACCCTCGTCCCACCTGGTGGCCCTGCTCAGCGGTCTGGGTCCCGGGTGCCCCCTGCACCTGGCACGGGAGGGCGGGCGCGAGCGAGGCGTCCCAGCGGCCCCCTGCCCCGCAGATGCTGCTGGTGGAGTTCTACAAGGGCGCCCCTGACCTCGTGAGGTTCCAGGAGCCCTGGAGCCAGGAGCACACGTACCTCGACAAGCTGAAGGTGAGATTCGTGTCCCGTGCAGACCCCTTGGGAAGCCCATTTCTGGGGACCCCTGAGAATCCATCCCTGGGCAGCCCGAGGAAGTGCTGTCCCAAATCGTCCCGTGTGACGTATTTTAGCTGCGTGTCACCGCTGCCTGCCAGCTGTCTTGTTGGCTCCCAGCCAGGTGGTCGCAGTGACCGAGCGCCCCATTCCAGCGCAGATAGAAAGGGGGCCGCCCACTCGAGTGCAGAAGCGGGGGGCGGTTCAGAGCTCCCAGCGCCGGCAGAGCGCGGAGCAGAGGTGTCTGCGGCTCGCTGGCCCTTCCGTCAGTCAGTGGGACGCTGTAGGGCTTGGCCCCGGCGTGTGACCGGCTTCCTGCTTGGAAGCCCTCAGAGAAATGCAGGTTTGCACGTTTGCTTGTTTTGTTCAAATTTCAAGAGTGACCGGAGCTTCCGGCTGCCACAGGTCACCTCCACCCTGTCCCTGGGCTGGTGGGGCGGGGGCGGCCCCCCACGCAGGGGCTGAGAGAGCCTGGATGGGAGGCGGCTGGGAAGAAAGCAGGATTTGGAATGTGCAGATGCCCGTCCCCCCAAAACCCAGAACATTCGCGTGAGCAGGCCACCTCATTTATAACTAAAACCTTGCCTTGGGGACACTACCGTGTAGGGTGGCTAGTAGAGGGGAGCCGGTGAGACCAGGACAACAGGGCACAGCCCTGAGGCGCCGGCCCTGCCCCTTTCAGATCTCTCTGGCCAGCAGGACGCCCAAGGACCAGGGCCTGTGCCACGTGCTGGAGCAGGTTTACAGCCTTCTCAAACCAGGGGGCTGAGGGGACCATGCAGCGGCTGGGGCGCGGGTAATAAAGGACAGAAGCAAAGAGCCTGGGCGTGTGTGTCACGGGGGGGGGGGGGGCGCGGGGGCTGCACCTGTCCCTGTGCACCCAGACTGCTCTGGGCAGCGGGACAGGAGGGGCCCCTCAGAGCACCCATGGTGTGGACTCCCTGGGGCCGCAGGACGCCTGGAGGACGTCCTGCCCGCGCTGCTGGCTGGGCACCGGCCTGGCTCTGGGTGTCCAGCGGAGCCGGGGGAAAGAGCCGCCCTGCACCCCAATCAAGCAAGAGGCTGTAGAAAGAGACATTTAATACTTTAAAAAAAGAATCAGGATTACATTTCAATCTGCCCTTGGTTGCGACCCAGGTTACACCGCTCGTGTCTGCTGGGAGGTCTGCGCCCCCCCCCCGTGGATGGCAACGAGGGGCCTCAGAGCCCGGTGTCCCTGGGGCTTTGCAAGGTGATCAGAGGAGGGGAATGTGATCCAGTCCCGAGGTCCCCTGGTCAAGCCAATTTTTGGATTAGGCAGGAGGGGAAGTGGAGGCAGGGCTCAGCTCTGCTGGGCAGGGCAGCTGCCGCCTTGGTCTGTGTGTAGGGAGATGGCAGTGGCTGCCCTGTAACCCTCCGGAGGGTGGTCCCGGGGGGGGGGGGGGGGCTGAGGGTGCCTGCAGGACAGCGGCTGTGGTGCGCACGGCTGGTGGTGGCGGTTTGTGCCACAGGAACGTCCCGTGTGCTTGTCTGGGTTGGGGCCCCCGACACGTGGGAAGGGAAGCAGGGGTGCGGGGCAAGGCAGAGGGCGCTGGAGGAGGGAGACCACAGCACCTCCGAGGCTGCTCGGAGAGGGCCGGTCTTTAGGGGAACCCTGAGGACCCCAGCCTGTCTCTCCCCAGGGAGGTGGCATCCGCGGGTGTGCCCTGCCTGGGGAGCCCTGGAGTTGGGGCTGGGAGGGAGTGTTGGGGTGAAGTGGAAACCAGGGTGGGGGATCTGGGCCAGGGGTCCTGCTCAGAACACCCGTCTCCTGTTAAGGGCAGGTCTCCTGGCACGGGAAGGGGGACGGGGTGTGTGCACGCGCATGTGTGAGGGAAGGGGCCCCCTGGAGTTACCCGTTCCTGGAGGGGTGGGAGGAAGTTAGTGTTTCTAAGAGCACCTTAGTGTTAGCCCCCTCCGGGCACCGGGAGCAGAGATACTGCCCGGCCCCCAGCCTGCCGCGTAGACTGGGGACCGTGGGTGGCCCTGGCAGACGCAGGCCCCTCCCCGACATCCAGCCCGGCTGCCCTGGCGAGGCCCGCCTTCCCCGGCGCCCTGGGAGCGCCCACGGGCACCGTCGCAGCTGCACAGGCGGGTGGAATGCAGGCCATCCGGACGGGGCCGGGGCGACGCAGTCACTGCGGCAGGGGCACGAGCACCTCCACGTAGCTGAGGGGGAAGAAGCCCGACTGGCCGTGGAGCATGCCCTCGTACCAGTTCTCGTCGATCTGGTTGGTCAGCGTGATGACGTCACCCTCATGGAAGCCCAGCTCCCCCGCATTCTCAGGCTCGAAGTCGTACAGAGCCTTGCAGCTCGGCTGGTCCAGTGGGGCTGGGGGGTGGGGGTTGCTCGGCTCAGACCGATGGCTCCTCCCCTCCCTCCCGCCCCTCCTGGTTGGCCTGTGGGCCGCGCCCCCCCCCCCCCCCCCGGCTTTGTCAGGAAGAACAAGGAGCAAGAGGCTCTGTCGAGCAGCCAACAAAATCCTCCTGGGAAGAGCTAGGGACGCCCAGGGGCATGGGGTTGACAGGTGCCAGGAGCCCCCGGCATGGAGAGCCTGTGGGATACCCCCTCAAGCCGCCGGGGAGGCTGGGGGCCAGAGAGGCCATGCCGCGCCGCCTGCGCCCAGCTCCACCCCTGCCTGAGCAGGGCGGAGAGGAGGGGCATCAGGAGGGGAGACGGGCCCTCCTGACACAGTGGTGCGGACGGAGGCGAGTCGTGCGAGGGCAGGGCCCGCGCCCGCGGGGACACTCACGCATGCTCCTGCTGGGGGTCCGGATGGGCTTCTCAGAAGATCGGAAAGAGGACGAGGCTGCTTGCAGACAAAGCACAGAAGTGGGTTGAAAAAGACCCGGGGCTGGGCCTGGCTCTGCGGTCTGAAGGGGGCAGCGACTGGGGGGCAGCCCCCTGCCTCCCCGCTCACCTGTGATCTTGGGGGCCGTGGCGCAGGGGAAGCCCCCGTTGGACTGTTCCGGCTCCCCGAGGTCGAAGGGCTCCCGAGGCTTGGGTTTGTACTCCCGCCGGGGTCGGGAGGAGGCTTCCCGCATCCTGCGTGCAGGCAGGAGAGCTGTGAGCACCGGCGGCCCACGTCCCGCGCGCACCGTGGGGAAGGGCCACCGCCGCCCGGGTTCATGCTGCTGCTCCCGCGCCAGGCCTGCACAGCGGCCCCATGGGTCTAACCAAAAGCTCCCGCCCGCCACCGGTGGTTTTCCCCAGCTCGGGCCCTTGGCTGCCAGCTGGCCAGGTCCTGCCAAACCCCGAAGCCCCCTGCGCGCCTCCCTGCCTAGACCACGGCTGCCCAGGCCCCCCTCCCAGGCTCTGGACTACCGGACGGCTCTGAGACAGGAGCCCTGTGCGCCGCCGTCTGGGTAATGTGGCCCTCGGCCCGGACCTGTGACAGGCCTGGTTCTCCTGGTCTCTGCCATCCTCGGGCCACTCCCCCCACCCCCAACCGGGACAAGCCCAACGACGCCTTCCTCCTGGAACCCCTGCCCGGAGTGCGGTCTCGCAGAAGCTGGTGGTGTCCTGGGTGCCCTGAAGGACCAGCCCAGGCACCCGTGGGAGAACCCCGGGGTCCTGGGCGCCCTGGCCAAGCACGAAGCAGGGTGGGGCTCACCGTCGCTTGAGCTTGTCGGCCAGCTCGTCCAGGATCTGCACGGCCTGCCGGTGGTAGTCCAGCTGGGCATCCACCAGCGCGGACAGCTGGCTCACCTGCTCGATCTGCAGAGGGGCCGCCCACTGAAGGGGAGGCTCTCCCTGTGAGCCCTCCCTCCAAGGCCCCCAGTTTTAGGGAGCCTCCCCAGACTGCTTCTGGCATAGGGCCGCCCCTCCCCCTGTGCCTGACCCTCTCCTGCAGCCGGAGGTGCCCCCTTAGGTCCCGCCGCCGCCGCCGCCCTTTCAGGCTGACTGGGGGCTGAACTCACTGTGGGTGGGGCACGCGTGACTCCGCCCACAGGCCCCGCCTCCAGGGAGGCCCCGCCCACGGGCCCCGCCTCCAGGGAGGCCCCGTACATCCGTCTCCAGGAGGTTGTGCATGCTGGTCTCGGCCACCTCCTTGGACTCCTCGAACTTCTCCAGGGCCTGGCGCAGCTCCTCGTCGGGGATCCTGCCCTGCCGCTTCTTCTTGTAGTCGAAGTCCAGGCGGCGGCCCTCCAGCTTCTTCAGGTGGTGCTGGGGTCGGGGGGTGCGTGTGAACTGGGGGGCCGCACAGGGGGTCTGGGCGGCGAGGAGGGGGACAGGGAGGGGCAGGGGCAGCACCTGGATCTCCTTCAGGTCTTTGTCACACAGATTCTGCAAGGGGTCGATGAAATTCTGCTTGACTTCTATGTCCAGGGAGTCTTTGACCTCTGCCAGGCGCTTCATGGACTCCCCAGCATCCAGCAGGGCGTCGCCTGCAGCAGAGCGGGGGAGAAACTGGCACGGGAGGTCGTCGCCTAGGCCCTCCCCCCACTAAAAAACTGCCCTCTGAGCCCAGATGCCAGACTTCAGGAGCAAATAAGGGACCCTATGGGCGGAACCTGAGCCCCGGAAGCCAGAAGCCGGCGATGACGGGGTCTGACATGCTCCCGCTCCAAGGACCAGCCTCCCCAGAGTCCGCTGCAGGGCAAGCCTGCTGGAGGCCGCGGCCCTACAGCCAACAACACCCCGATCGTCCCTCGTCCCCGCAGCCCTCACCAAAGTTGGACTCGCCGCCCAGCTCCTTGCCGTGGCGGATCATGCACTCGCCCAGCAGGCCCTCTGACTGCGGGTAGCCCGGGTTCTTCACCTGCCCGCGGATCTTGGACACGGTATTGAGCATCGTCAGCTTGGCCCGCGAGGCTGGAACAGAGCGGGCTGGGTAGGCACGCAGCTGGTCTCTCTCACGAAGCCCCGAGATCTGCACTCGAGAGGCTGCTTCTCTCTGGGTTCCTCCCTCTCCCCAACACCCTTCTTCCTAAAGCACAGCCATCAGCCACAAAGGAGCCCTGGCAGGAGGCAGGGGTGGCCAGCTCCTCAGGGCCCCTCTGGGCTTCCTCGTCCCGCAGCCCAGCTCTGACCGAGAAGCCGCCTTCCCTGGCCTGGGGAGGAGCACCTCAGAGAAGGGGAGGGGGGCAGGTACAGGTGTGCACTGGTGCCCCAGACCCAACCCCACCTGAGGTGGGGGTGGGGCACGCTTCCCTCCACCTGCCCCAGGCTGAAGGGACACAGCTGGTGTTGCTGCCCATCCCACATCCATCACCTGCTACAGGAACCTGTATTTGGATTTCCCTCAGGGGAAGGTCCCTGTCCCCATCTTGGACTAGGGGACCCCCACCTCATGCTCCAAAGGTGGGCAGGTGGCTGCGGCCCAGCAAAGGGGCGGGCAACCAATTCCTACTGGTCTAATGAGTCGGTTCTGCGGAAAAGATGCTCCCCTTTGCTGGGACTGTCAGGGTGACAAGGCTGGGCCAGCCCTCCCCACCGTGCGACCCAGCCACACACACAACCCGCCTGCCCTGGGCATTTCAGTTCGGAGCCCGTATTCCCCTTCGTGCTCCAGTGACCAGAACGCCCCCCGTGGGTACAGACCCTCCCGGCCGGCTGGCCCCCACCTGGGTTGGGCTGCAGGTACTCAATGGTCCTGGCCAGCACTTCCGTCACAGCCTTGCTGGTAACGTCCACCTTCTGTGGAGAGAGGCGGTGTGTGGGGGTGTGGCAACCGTCACGGCACCTGAGGCCAAACCAGGGGCCCCTGGCCGGCCCTCGCCGCCCCCCCCAGCCCCACCCGCCTCAGAGCCCACACAAGGGCCGCCTGCCGCTCAGAGGGCTGCCGGCCTCCCTGCCTCCTCGGGGTTTGCTACACGGGTCCCCCAAAGCTGGGGATCCGTCCACGTAGGAGGCCCCCTGCAGCGCATATGTGGCACTGTGGCCACGGGCGTTTGGCCAACGGTGCTGAGCACCAGTCAGGGAGCACGGCCTCTCCTGGTACCTTCTCCATCTCTTTGAAGTCCTCATCGAGCTTGGTCCCTTCGGCCCCTCCGACCTTCTCACTGACCAGCTGGGGGACAGAAGGAGGGAAAACAGTGTGAGCCTCAGATGAAGGAGAGGCCTGAGGAGGCTCTCCAGCCACGTCCACCGCCAGCAGGAGCGGATCAAGGGGTCGGCACGCCCACGGTGGTCCCCCAGGGATGGCGAGCTCGGCAGCCAAGGGTGAGGTGGGTGGCTGAGCCACCACGGAGCTCCAAACCCACACCTCCTTCAGACCCAAGGTGGCCATGCCTACCCCTTGAGCGTCCCCCACTCCCGGAGACCGGCCTAGGGCCAGCCAACAGCTCAGTGATGTCCCCTCATGGGGTTTAGCTGCCCACACCCAGCGGCGCCACAGTTCAGCTCTAGGCGTGGGGAAGAGGTTCACCAAAGCCTCTTTGCTCAGGGAATCACACAGCTCCCTCTCCCCACTTTCCTGGCATCTCCGGGAAGGAATCTCGGGAAGCTGGGGCTAACGCTTCCCCGACACGGACCCTCCCCGGGCACCTCTGAGAAGCCAGCAGGCCTGCAGCGAGGCGGCCCCGTGCTGGAACGGATGTGGGGACTGCCTGGTCTCTTTGTGGCCCGTGCCCCTCAACAAAGGTCAAGGAGACAGGGCCGAGGGCCCCAGTGGGTCAGGGGTTTTCTACTGGGCTGAGCCTGGGAGTCCAGGGAGGGCCTGGGGTGCAGGTGAGAGGTGAGGCCGCTGCTGGGGGGCGGGGGTGGGCGGGAAGGAAGCGGGGCTGCTGCAGGGCCTGCCCCGTGACTGCTGCCACCTGGGGTGGCCTGGGCCGAGCGCCACCCTCCCAGGGACCTCGTAGGGGGGCAGGGGCCGCCCTCCTGCTTCCGCGAGCCACTCTGTGAGGAATGCTGGGCACTGGGAGGGCGTTCCGCTTTACTCCACGGGACGGTTTCGGTTCTTTTGATGATGATAAAACAGGACGTTCTCAAATTCAGTGGTTGCCAGAGAGGGAAATGAGTTCACTGGCTGACGTGAGACCAGGCTCTTCTGGTGAACTGGGAGGGAGCTGAAGCATCAGTGCTCAAAACCACACCTTCCGGGGCCCCGGGTGCAGGAAGACACGGACACAGGCATGGGGCCGACGGGGACAGGTCTCCTGGGCAGAAGCCACATCCTTCCCCCCAGAAGAGGGGTGCGGGGAGACCCTGCAGTCTTCCAGAGGGGATGGGGGGGCCCGGGAGTGGTGCCTCCCTTGGGAGCCCTCAGCTCCTCAGCACCACGCGTGAGGCCGGCTTTTCCAGGCCGTCCATGCACTTGGGTCCCTACCAGTCTCCCCTCACCCCCGGGAGCTCCAGGCTCCGGTCCCTCAGGGAGCAGCTGACTGTCCCCCACATCCTCTCCCTCCAGGGCTCATGGCCTTGGAACCAGCCCAAACAGATGAAAACATGACAAGAAGCCCAAATGCCAAGGGAGCCATGCAGCAACGGCAGCAGCAGGAGCCCGCACCTCTGCGTGTGGGGCCCCCGGGGCGCAGGCCGCATCCAGCAGACGGGCTGCGAGTGCTCCACGGGGAGGGCCGGAGGCCGTGTCGAAAGCGAGGAGGCACCCCTGGGCGTAAGGAATGGGGTTCTCCAGGACCACAGGCCTCCTGTCACGGGGCGGGCAGCCAGCCCTGCAGGCTCAGGGCTGGGATGCTGCCTGGGAGGAGGGGCTGGGGGGCCCGGAAGGGCCTGTCCCTGGGGAAGGTGCGACCCTGACACTGCTGCTCAGGAAAAGCACACTCTGTTTTTTCAGACCCAACAAGAGCAGCAGACCCGCCGCAGAGATAACACCTCCACTTGCAACCTGTGCCCCAGACGAAGAAGAGCTCACCCTCCGTGCTCCCTCGCTCGGTGCTCTCTACAGCCCGGTCGTACTCCCACCCTGGTGGCCCGCTCCTCCCCTCCATGTCTGAGACAGGGCCGGGGACTCCCCTCCTGCAGGGCCGTGACCACGGTGGTGCGTGGAAACCACGGCCCCTGGGCACAAGCCCCCCCCCCCCCCCACCGCAACTGCATCCGAGCCTGAATCACCAACCGTGCTCCCAGTCTGCTGCCGTGAAACCCAGGCTGCTGTGTCCCGGGGGCTGACACGGAGCCCCGCCCCCGCCGGAACACTGTCCAGAGCTCTGCCCCAGTCCAGGCGCCCGCCTGTGCCCCTGTGGCCCCCACCAGCTGAGACTCCGTGGGACCTGGCAGTGGCCTCCAGAGGCGAGATCCCCGTTGCCCACCTAGCTCTTTGCAAGACCGGCTCCCGAGCTCTCAGGCCCCAGGCCCGGCTCTGCTCTGCCGTGTCCGCCTGCACTCCTCACCCACCTGGCCCGGCGCTGCCCGCACGGTGGGCCTGGGGGGGTCCCTCCTGGGGGCGGCTGGGCAACTGTTAATAAAGACCACGGCTGGGCTGTCAGGCACCTGCCGTGTGAGGGCCGCTGCTCTGTGGTGCCTCCGAGCAGTGTCTTTAACAGTCTTCTCAAGATCCCCGGGGCCTATGCCACAAGCTGGCGGCCGGGAGTTACCCTCAGATGAGCTTTCGTGCCAGCACCGTGTCCCGCTTCAGAACCCCTCCAGCAGGAAGGAAGCTCCCTCTCCCCTTGTGGTACCTTTTACGGAACCTGCACAAATGGACGGTCACCATGCGTCTGGCCGGTTACCCCCATACTATACTGCCTCTGGCCTGCAGAAGAGCGTGCCCTGCCCCGGCAGCAGGCGCTCCAGGACAGGACGGGGGTCTGCGGCTCCACGCACCCCTACGTGCGGCCTGCAGAGGTGCTTGCTGCTGGTGAGGAAGCAAGAAACCCCGCGCCGGCACGCCTCCCTGCTCACGCGCCTCCCTCACGCTGCCCTCCGGGAACTTCAATGATCACATTTGCAAGGACGTGTCCACAAGAGGCTGCATCAGGCAGAAGGTGGCCCGTCGCAGGATCTTGTGTTTATCCGCAGTGGACCTGAGGCACCTGTGTGAACTGGGCACCTGGGAGGTGAGTGAGCCGGGAACGGAGCCAGAGCCTCATCCCAGAGCACCCACGTGACTTCGGTGCATAGGGGTCGGCCTGTGGGCTTTAGTATTGAAGACCAATTGGGGTGGCCACTTGGTGGCAGGTGGGGAAGCGTCACAACTCCTACCGAAGGGGAGGAAACCAAGGGCAGCAGCCCCGTGACCGAATCACCTCCACAGGGAAACCTGATTGATACATGACACGGAAAACGAAGAGGCCGACCTGCAGGCTCAGTGACCTGGGCAGATGATCGGCTTTGCTGATCTAAGGGTTTAAGGGGGAAAAAAGGAAGAGGAGGCTGGCACAGAGGGGCGGGGAGGAGGGGCGGGGGGCGGGGCTGCTCGGGACCACGTGGTCCCAAACAGCGGCTGCTGCTCCTACTCCCGCGTCCTGCGCCGTGCCCGGCCACCCCGTGCCCTGCTGGCCTATGCACAATGCTCAAGGACCATGTCCCAGGTTAACACTGGAGGTCACCTGACCTCTCCTGCCCCGGCCTCCCCTCCTGCCTCCGCTAGCTGATGTGTCCCTGCGCATCTGTGGACGCTGGGATGACACTCCCCACGCCATCCTCAGTGAGGGCGAGCCCAGGGCCAGGTGCAGAGGGGAGAAGCTGCCCGTAGGCACTGCTGGAGAGCCCGCGCGACTGGCACGGAAGAGGTGATGGAGACGAGGGCCAGGGGCCAAGGGGGCCCGGAGGCTCCAGGCCCACCCACCCTGGCTGAGGCCCTAGACTAGCCACCCTGAGGATCTGGGCCAGCGAACAGGCCCCCTGGCTCTCCAGTGCGAGCACTTGCTGCCCCCAGTCACTGACGGCTGTGAGGAGGGGTGGACAGGCCAGCACCAGCTCACTGCTGTGGTATGTGATGAACTGTGTCCGCGGCAGGAAGAGATATGGACCGGAGTCTGTCCCGGCCTTGAGGAGCACCCTCAGGTGCGAGAGAGGAAAACGTCAGGTGTACAAGAGAGAGCAAGAGAGAGAAGAACATGGTCACGGAGAGTCACAGAGGAGGTGTAAACACGCCCAAAGGGTGGCGGGGCGTGGCCCCGAGCTGGGTGAGCTGCAGAGCCAGTGCTGTCTGAGCTGGACCTGAAAGGGGAGGGTCCCACGTGGCAGAGCCAGGCCAGGCGGGCAGAGAGTGACACAGGTTCAGGCCACGAGGCTACCATTCCTGGCCTACTATGTGCCGGGCACCAGATCTACTCAATGAGGATGCAGGGACCAGCGGGCCCATTTCACAGATGAGGAAACGGGTGACGGGCCACGGAGCTGTATGTGGAGATGGGAGCTGTGCTCAGACCCATCAAACGTGCCAGTCGGACTACATGGTGCCCTGTACTGGAGGGCTGGTGAGCGACAGAACGGGGGTGAGGCCCGGGGCCCACGTAGGGCCCCCCCAGGGCTAGGAGGAGGGGTCAGAATGCCCTGCCCACAGGCCTGGACACGGAAGGCCCCAAGAGGCAACAGGCAGAGCTGCAAAATTTGAGCCAGGATGACGTCATGGGGAGGGGAGGGGCCTGAGGACAGACACACTCCCTCCAACCCTTCCCACTGGGCCCGCCCTCCCTGCCGCCTCCAGACATCTGGAGGGCTTCGAGCAAACAGGCAGAGGGGCCCCTCTCGTTTCCATCATGGTCTTCTGTCTCGTGACTCAGAACCATAGATCGCGCAGGGCCAAGTCTGTTGGCTGCCCTGCCCAACAAGCAGCTGCTGGCTTTCTAGAAGCTCTCCTTCATCTTCCCACTCCTCTGTGCCCCCACCTAAGGGACGCCGGCAGAGACACCCGCTGGCGTACTCTCTGGCTAACGGGATTCTCCTTCTGAAGAGGCAAGGCGAGCGAGCGTGCCCCTGGGGAGGTGACGGGCGTGGTGCCCAGCTGTCCCAGAGCCACCTCCTCCTGATGCGTCCATTCCCACCCAGAAACTTCTGTGGCCCCTGGTTTAGCCAGAAGACTTGGGACAGTTTCCAAAGCCAGGGCCCTCGGGCCCTTGTGAGTTCTCAATGACGAACTGCTTGCTGACTGGGGTGGAGCTCCCACCAGCTCTGAGAGCAAAGGTCACAAGATGTGGGGCTGGGCCACCACCCTGGGGGGTGAGGAAAAGGTGCCACTGACACTGAAGTAGAGGCCACAGAAACCTCCTCTGTGCCCAAATGGACCTTCCTGCCCCTCGTGGGTGGAGCACGTGAAGACATGTAACAGACTGAAGGTCCTGGCACCGAGGACACCTTATCGGACGCAGGCGTAAATGTTTATGCACAAAGTCACCGCCCACTTTGGTACGCCCCACTGAGGGAAGGTTCTGACAAGTCAGAACTTCCTTGGGCATACCAGGAATTCTGCAATTTCCGTGGATTTGCAGGCGCCCTTCATGCTTTAAGGCGCACACTTCCTCTCCTCCCAGGGATCAAAAGTCAGTGTTTTCTAAACAGCAGCTTAGTGAAATGGGGCAGTGGAAGCGATCAACCAGGAAAAGTCTCCTGAAGTTTCATTCCAAACAGAAGCTCCAAACGGGGCACCGTGGCCACCAGATGGGGCCCTGGTGGGCAGACACACCCGTAGCCCCATTCTGCACGCACTGTGCCGGGGCCTCGCTGGGAAGCTAGTCTTGGTGCCAGAGGGCAGTGGCTCTGGATGCCAGGGTGTTCTCTCTGCAGAAGGGGCAGCGGCAGCTGAGACGCTGGCTCTGAAGCAGAGCTGGAGGCCCCCCAAACTGCAGGGACGTGCCAGCTGCTGGTCTCCCAGCCAGACGGAGCAGGCTGTTGTCTGGGGAGAGTGCCAGGAAAGCTGTGCAGAGGAGCCCAACATGGGGGCCCCGGTGGGAGCTGGCCCCTTGTCGTCTAGACCCCCGTGGTTTTCTGCCACCCGCAGGACCGGCCGTTTAGGTCACGTCTCAGGCTCGAGCTGCCCACTGCCCTGTACAGGTGCATCTCAGGACTGCTTGGCACCCAGATCCTCGAGATGAAGAGCAGGGCTCCCAAACTGGCGTGGGGAGATCAATGCTTTGCCGTCCGGAAGGCGGCGAGTGCCGTCAAGCCCCAGCTGCCACTTCCCTGCCTGGCACGTGCTGTTCAAATGATGGGGGAAGGCCCTCAAAGTCACCCGTCTAGCTTAGTCCAGAAGTCTGAGCTAGCCATGGCCAGGGCACCGGGAGCAAAGCAGGAAGTGAGCATCGGGAAGAACGGACTTTAGAAGGAAGCGCCAAGGCAGTCGGGGGAAATCACTCAGGGACTGTCAAGGCCGAGTGATGAGTCAGATGACGAAGCTCTGGGTGTTGCTGTCCCCAAGACAGGAGACGTATGGAGCTGAGGTCTGGTCCTCAAACCTTGACCTCTGCTTGTGCAGGCAACACAATCGAGTACCGGCTGGGAGAGGCTCCCACACGGGAGACGCCCGGGGAGCTGCCCCTTCAGCTCTGGCTAAGAGGATTTTTCTTCAATGACCGTGACGTCCTCACCCCCCTCCCGCACACAGTCACATGGCTTTCCTGATGGGGCTCAAAACACCTAGGAGTCTGTCACGAGGGCCCTGTGTGCCTCCTCCACGTGCCTGAACAGACTGCTCATTCGTCCCCAGGACCCCCGGGAGCCTCCACCCTGGCCTCCCTCCCCAGGCCTTGCTCCCGCCTCCTGTCCAGGACCCTCAGTGAGTCAAGCCAGGGCCTGCACCCTCCCCAGGCACCTGCCCCTGGTCCGTCACCCCAGCCCAAGGCCTGCTGGGACTCCGCGGCCGCAGCTCCAGGGTGACGTCCTGGAGCAGGAAGGCCCCGTGACTCTCCGGGTCTGGGTCCGAGCTGGCGGCACACTCCCAGGGGGCAGGGACGGGGCGTCTTGCTTTCTGCCCCAGGCCCGCACACTGCATGGGTCCGGTGGGTACCACGTGACTGGCTGGCCCCTCTTCCCACCGACGAAGGGTCGCTCTGGGACAGGGTCAGCATGGAGTGCGGGCCGCACCCCGGCTGCTTCCTTTCAGGGCTGCCCCTTCCTTGCCTCCAGAGGAGTGGCTGGCGAAACAGGCGCGGTGGCACGGGAGGACCCGCAGGCAGGGAGAGGGGCCGGGCAGGTGCCACCTCCGGTCCCAGCCACCGTCAGTTACGGAGCTGGCCTCAGCCCTCCTTGAGGGAGGTGCTTGTCCCTCCCCGCAAGGTGACTCAGCAGTCATAGGAGATGGAGGAACACGGAACTCACCCTGCCCGGCCCTGGCTCCACGTGCATGGTGTGGGCACAGGGCAGGCTGAGTGTCGGCCCGTGTCGGGCCCAGGCTGGCCAGCAGTGGCCTCAGACAGGGACTTCCCCTCCCAGTCCTTCTGGCCGGGAGCCACAGGGCTGAGCACCCTCCCGACGCACTGTGGTGGGGCGATGACCTCTGGTCCCAGTCCTGGCTCCTCTGGGGACCCTCCCAATTTCCTCGTCAATGAAATGCAGTGTTGGCCCAGGTTCAACTGTAAAGATCGGCAATCCTCAGATCTCCATTAAGATGCCAAGTTTCCCCACAAGGAATCAGAAGCCACTTAACAAAACTGGCCCTTGCTTTCATCCACAATAAACCAGCTCCCTGACTGACGCCACAGAATATGGGGGAGGAAGCGGCCCTGCTGGGTGCTGAGGAAAGCTGGCTTCTGGCTCAATCACTCCTGGCTTGCAGAGGAAGGCAGGGCAGCAGGGGCGGGGCAAGGGTCACACAGCACAGATGACAATGTCCTGTGGTTCTTCTGTCATCCTTGAGACCCCAAGAGGAAGGGAAAGAGCCATCCGAGACCACCAGCACCCATCGGTCGAGTGTGTGTCTGTGTGTGTGTGACCAAGCTAGGTGGAAACGGTAACTGAGCCCTAAAAATGTTAAATCACCCAACTCCAGAGCTGCACCTGCACATCTCTGGCTTGTTTCCTGATTTTCTTTCTTTTTTTTTTTTTTTTAAGTTTTTTTTTATGTTGAGAAAGAGAGAGAACACAAGTCAGGAAGGGGCAGAGCAAATGGAAGAGAGAATCCCAAGCAGGCTCTGTACTGCCAGCGCAGAACCCGATGTGGGGCTCGAACCCATGAATAGTGGGTTTGGCCATGACCTGAGCTGAAGTTGGATGCTTAACCGACTGAGCCACCCAGGTGCCCGTTTCCTCATTTTCAGAGGCCGGTGCGAGGGAGCAGATTGATAATGAGCACTGGTCTGCTGGGGACTGAGGTCGGCACTTGGGGTGGGCTGCAAACCCCAGCCCTCCCACTGGCAGGGGTGGGGCCACACCTCAGGCCCCTGCAAGTGGGTGGTCAGGACGACCTGACCTGCTTCTGGACGCCAGGCCAAGGAGCCGAGTTAACCATGCTGGCCTGAATTCAAGGGCCGGCTCTGCCCTGAGCCTTCTCGAACTTGACACAATACCCATGGCTCAGGGCTGACACGTGGCCAAAGCTCCCAAAACACTAAAGAGCCCTGTATGAGTACCAGACGTGCACCGGACTGGAGCTCTTCGGGGGCGGGGATGGGGGGGGCCCTTCCCGTGGCACGATGCTGCTAACTGGGAAGAAGTGGACAGGGCCTGTCTCATACCCACTGCTGACTGTGGCTCTGCCCAGGACACACCCTGCGAACAGGAGAGGCACAGCCACAGTCCCCGCCGGGGACCCAGCAGACTGGGGAGGGGGCTCAGGATGTGAGCTCATTCTGCCTCCTCCCAGGACAGGTGGGAGGGAGCAGGCCCACCGACAGGGGACTCGAGCCGGGCCTGATCCCAGCTGGCGCCCCTCACAGTGCACACAGTTTTTACCAACGACCAAGATGCCAGCAATTGCCTGACACTTGCTTCCTCGGAAAAGGTCACACGTGGGATTCGCGGTGTGGGCTAAAATGCCTAAATGTGTATCAGCCTTGTGCGTTTTAGCTTCTCATCTTGGGGATGACGCAGGAGGCTGCAGGTCACACAACTGGGAAAGTCAATTTCAGATGGAAACTTATAAAAGAAACACCCAACCCGCAAACAAATGTAACAAATCCCCCGAGTCCTGCCCGACCGGGCATTGCCAGCCCTACTTCGCTCAGTGGGTGCTGTGTGGCAGCCGGTCCACGGCAGGGCGGCAAAGCGTGAGTGTGTCCTGCGCGTGTGCACAGATGGCCTGGGTGTCTGCGAGCTCTTTTATCAATGGCAGAGCTGGCAGAAGAGTAGCTCTTCAGGAAAAGACAGGAGATGAAGCCTGGAAATCCCACCTGGAAGGCACAGACACAAGGTCCGCATCAAACACCGCGAGTTCAGCTTACCACACAAGGGGCTAGGCACCCAGGCACAAGTGTCCATGAGGGGCCACGTGTACCCCCCCCCCGACAAGCTAAGGTGACCGACAAATCGATCTAAAAGCCCAGTGCTCCTGCCTCCTAGAACACAATGCCATCTCTCCTGTCTCTAAGACCCCCTCCATTTTTAAAAACCTAACTAATGAGAAGCCCCCTCTTACAGGAAGCCCTCCTGATTCTCCATCCCCAGCTTCCTTACCTAGGCAGGAGCCATGTGGCCACTGGCCACCTCTCCCATCACACTACTGGCACCTCCTTTCTCAAGGCCCTGACCCTTCAGACCTCACCTTAGACCAGGCTCACTCAAGCTGGGTTTTCTGTTCTGTGAAGGAACTGCCTCATTCCCACCTCTTTATGGCCCTTTGCCTGCTGGACTGTGAACCTGAAGTGAGCAACCCCATCACTGCTGTGGCCGCGCCTGTACCAGGAAGCGCTTGGCTGGTATGACCTCACACAGCACTCCGCAGGGGTGGCAGGGGACTCAGGAGCCAGCTGGGGGGCGGGCCCTCTCTGTCTCCCCAGCTTCTTTTGTCCGCCTGTGGGAAATTCAGGTCAGGCTGGCGCTCTGGCTGGAGGCTGCCACGCCAGGTCCCTGCTCTCCAGCCCACAGCTGGCTCCCTCACCAGACAGCAAAGGTTCAGGAAAACTTGCAAAGGAAAAATCTGGGCAAGCCAGGCCCAGGCTGGTTTGCATGGCGAGAACCCCACTCCCGGAATGGCACCGGCTTCTTATCGACAGGAACCCCCATGAGAGCCACAAGTCTGTGGTTTGGGAGCACAGGACGCAGGAAGGGAAGGCTGACAGGCAAACAGCCTCTAAAGTCCAAACAGAAACTCGCCGGACCAGAGCTGGGGGGCGGGGCCCGCACAGGCTCAGGGCGCCGTGGGCCGCTGTGAGGACAGGGCTCCAGGCAGAGGCTCTGAGTGGGTGTGAGGAATGTACCCTCGCCTGGCTCTACTGCTCGCCTGTCATATTAGGCCAGTGACAACAGGCTTGGCTAGCAGGTGACTCATGGCCACGGTGGCCCTCGGTCACCAAGACCAGTTTCTTCAGGTGTGGCTCCCAAAGCACCCAGGCAGCTGCTGATCCCAGGACAGCACGCGGCAGGGAGGGAGAGGTGAGCCATCGGCAGCTCTCAGTGAGGGAGACCAAGCCCTGCTGTGTGCTAATGACGGGGCCCAAATACCCCCATTTGTCCAGGGGCACCCACCCTTCTCAGCTGTTGCGTCAGTCTCGGGGCCTCAGAACCACCGTGCGGCCAGCTCAGCACAGGGCAGCGGGGCCGGGGAAGAGGGAGTGGCCAGGGTCAGGCAGGCAGCTCCAGTGGTCCCTGGGGCAGGCTGCTCCTGGGCCCCCAGCTGCCATCCCCCCTTCTAGCAAACAGAGCAGGCGGGCCCGTCCTTCCTCAGAATGCATGGTCAGGCCTTGCACACCCTCACGCACACACACAGGGACTGCTGTCACCACTGGTGCCCCGGCAGTGGGTGAGCCCCCGGGGATGCTGCCGCAGGCCACAGGCAGAGAAGGGCTGCTCTTGGGGGGCCCCTTCTGCTCCCTCAGGGCTCATCTTCACTCCAGCAGTGCTACCTGGGACAGCCTCACCCCCTCCCCGCCCCAAACACCACTTCCAGCGGGCAGTGTGCCTACCGTGGGGAGTTGGGAGGGGGGCAGGGGCCTGGCTCCCGCTAGGTGTGGGGACAAGCAACACCCGCTGAGTGTGCGCAGCCCACTCTCTGGGAGCTCCCGGGAGGCACTCTCGGCTGAACCAAGCCCCATGACTATGCAAGAACGCAGACCCTTCTGAGCCGCAGTTTCCTCAACTGTACTGCAGGAGGCGGGGACAGCATGCCGTGGGACTCAGGTGTGAGCGTGCTTTAAGAGCCACAGACCACCGCACACACGCATGCCTGTGGCTCGCTGCGGGACACTTTTCTCCAGGAGAGCGGCCAGGAGGGCAGTGTGCAGGGCTCCGCGACTCGGACAAGGTCCAGAAGCAGGATGTGCCGGCGACCCGTGTGACAGGGGCAGTAACAAGCTCGTGTTTCTGGGGTGAAAGGCTTTCTGGGGAGCCCCCCACGCCCAGGCAGGGACACAAACTGTGTCCAAGAGGCCAATCTGCTCTCCTTTTGCAAGAGGAGCTCCGCCCAAGTGAACAGAAGCCGGACGTCGACCCCAGAAATCTCACAGCACCAGCACCACTGCTGACGGGCGGCTCTGTATAGCCCTGAAGCTCCGCTCGTGGGCCGGGGTGGGGCCGGGGCGGGGCCGGGGCACCGGGGTGGAAGGACAATGGCTAGGGTGGCCCCAGTGGACAGGAGCCCCCCAGCACACAATTGGCACCGCCAGCCTCCAGCCCTCCCTCATCCTGCTCTCCCCCAAGCAACCCGGCCTGCTGGCCGGCCCGACCGCCCCCAAGTGCATTTCTACCCTCAATCCAGCTAATGGGATTCGTGCCCCCAGGCGGCCCCCCCCCCCATCCCCAGGAGATCCCTGCTCTCCCCATGCTTCCGGGTAGGGCTGCGGTGCGCACCCAGGCCGCACTTCCCCCAGTGAATGCGATGTCGCTCCCTCGATGTGCGGCCGGGGGTCCTGCTGCGTTTGCCAAGACGGCCGTGCAGTTCTGACTCAAGGCAGCAACCCTGCCCTCCCAGTTTGGTGGCCTTTCTACAGGCTTCATGACAGGAAGAAAGGTGCCACTGGACTAGAGAGCTGCCAACCTCCTTCTACATGCCTAGCAGGAGCCCCAGGGGGGTGGGGGGCGCGGAGACCTGCTGCGGTGCTCCCCGTGCCCTGGGCTCCCCGTGCCCTGGGCTCCCCGCGCGTCCCAGTAGCGGATGTTGCATAAAACCTGAACACAGAGTTTGAACACAGTTTTCGAATTCACGTTAAACATGGCGATGGAGGATTTTCTATCAATTCGCCAGCTTCTCAGGAGCCAAGGTGGGATCCCGGAAGCAGGAAGCGACTTCGGCAGAGCTCCCGATTTGCTCCAAAGAGAAGACGGCTCTTGGAAGACCTGCTCTTAGCACAGCGACCCCTGAGTGGACTTGGCCAAGTGCACCGCTCCTGTTTCTGGCGTGCTGCGGCCATCAGGTCGAGGCGAGAGCTAATGGAGGAGAAAACACACGTGCGTGTGCGTGCACACACACCCCTTAAAGTCTGAGCTAGAAACCTCTGTCTGGACGAGGCTTTAAGAGGCTTTAAGACAGTGCCGACCTGCCTGCATGCCCTCTGGCTGCCACAACGCACTATTGTAAACTCAGTGACAAAACAACACAAGCCTCCCCAGCAACACAACACGTTAAACAAACCTGATGCTAAAACAACATAAAACTCTTAAAGGCGTCCGAAGTCCGGTGTGGCCCTCACCAGGCTGGGACCAAGGTGTTGGCAGCTCTGGGGGTTTCCGTGCCTCTCGTGCCTTCTAGAGGCAGCCCGCCTTCCCCGCGCTCCTTGGCTGTGGCCTGTCCTGTCCCCAAAGGCTGCGGAGCCGAACTGTCACACTCCGGTTCTCCCTGGTCCTGTGCTCTTCAGTCACATTTCCCTCTCACCCCAGAGGGGACAGGAGCCTGCGTTTAAGGAACCCTGATCAGGAGCACCTGGGGGGCTCAGTCGGTTGGGCGTCCGACTCCAGCTCAGGTCAGGATCTCACAGCTCATGGATTCAAGCCCCGCGTCGGGCTCTGTGCTGACAGCTCAGAGCCTGGAGCTGCTTCAGATTCTGTGTCTCCCTCTCTCTCTGCCCCTCCCCTGCTCACGCTGTCTCTGTCTCTCAGAAAAAAAATAAAATAAAAAATAAATTAATTAAAAATAAATAAAAAATAAAAAGAAGGAGCCCAGATCAGCAGACGGGGCCCACTGGTTAACTGAGTGGTCTCTGGGTCTCCAGCTCCATGCTGTGGGTGCCACAAGCAAGGGCTCTTTGCCAAGGCAGCACACAAGCAGGCTCTGTGGAGTGGGGCAGAGACACCCTTGGGTGTCAGCCTGAGTCACCCTGCCTGCCATGGGAACTATACGTGGTTCTCGCCACTTATTCACAGCGCTTCTGTTCTAGAAAGTCCCTGCAAACACTGAACTGCTGGATGTGGAGCCACTGCTCCTTGGGGAAATGATGGGGTTCGGTTCTTGTGAGCCTCTGGTCATGGCTGATTGATACGTCACCTTGTGTCACCTGCATTTCTGTTTATTTTTTTAAATGTTGTTTATTTATTTCTGAGAGAGAGACAGCGTGAGCAGGGGAGGGTCAGAGAGAGAGAGACACAGAATCTGAAGCAGCTCCAGGCTCTGAGCTGTCAGCACAGAGCCCAACGCGGGGCTCAAACCCACAAACTGCGAGATCATGACCTGAGCCGAAGTCGGACGCTTAACCAACTGAGCCACCCAGGCGCCCCTGCATTTTTGTTTAAAGACACCGTATTTAATACACGCTGTTGACTCATTAACATTGAACTTAGCCAGCAGTGCGGAGACCCTGTCTGGAACAAAGCTCGGGGACACACAGGTTTCCTCCATAAGGCACCGCACAGCCTTCCTGCACTCAGCAGCACCAGCCAGCCTGGAGTCTGCGCTTGGCGCCATTTCAAACAGTGAAATCACCCACAAAAAGCACAAAAATGAAAAAAAAAAAACAAACCCCACAAAAAAACACATGGCACTAAACATACTGCAAAAAGGAGCCTGGTTAACAGCCGGAGCTGAAGCCAGAAGGGAGCGTGTCATCCTGTTCCGCCTTTAGCTGGGGACAAGCACAGCGGGAGAGCCTGGCGCTCCGCACACATGAGCAAAGGGCTGCAAAGTGCCCCAAGTACAGCTCGATACGAGCGTGCAGGTGAAAAACAGGATCTGCAATCAGTGAGCTCTGACTGTATACACCAGCCCAAGCGGCCCTCTGCAACCAGACTGGGTGCCACATGCTTTCTGCGAACTCAGCCTCGCTGGGGACACCAGGACCCAGGACACAGCTACTAAGTGACAGGCTGAGGAGCAAACTAATCCTGTGAGGACACAGAGCAGATGCAGGGCTCCGGGTGCCGCCACGGCTGCCTCCCCAGGTTTAGCCACGGTTCATGCCCCACCCCCCGGCCGACCCCAGCCTGGCCCGTGCCTCGGGGCCTCCGCGCCCCCTGCTTTGCTTCCTGGCCCAGCCCCCCGGGCAGGACAGCAGGGCACACAACACCTCCCTTACCAGTGTTCTGACACGTGCCTCCCGCAGCTCTGGGCTCAGGACTTGAGGTCATGCAAATTGAATATTTTCTTTTTTCCAGGCTGGTACCGCTAAAAACCTGTCTGGTTGCATTAAACGAGGTACAAGTCCGGAAACACTGAGACACATGCCCTAAGGGACATCTGCAAGAGCGCTCACCGCCGCCGCACCGTTTGAAAGAGCAAAAGCGTGGAAATACCCTAAAAGCCCACGGCCGGGCACTGGATACATGCGCTGCGGCACTGGCGTACCAAGGACAGCTGTCCAGCTGAGCGGTGGACCTAGAGCTACACGTGTCTGTGAACAGGACGCACCCACCGAACCGAGTGGACAGAGCGCGGCACGCCCAGTAACCACGGGACACCATGTGGAGGAGGGGTAAAGTCGCAAAAACAATTCTGCACGTTTTGTTGTAATTCACATGCAGTAAAGGTGTAGATAAGGGAGGGGCTTTGACTGTGACTGTATTCCTCGTGTTTTATGAGACTCTTGTGCTGCTTCCTTATCGCTGTTTCTACACTGGGAACACTTCACAATCCAGCGGCGGTAGCAGGGACAAACCTAAGACGCAGTACATACACCGCCACGTAGGAGCGTGGCACTTAGCACTAGCTAGATGACGGTCACTGACAGAACACGATGTGGCATAGTGTCACGCAGAGCATGCTAACGTCACCGTGCTAATGGTCAGAACACAGCCCTGTAATTACCCAAAAGTAAGACTAATAGCAGCAGCAGCAACCAGCAAGGCGCCGCCCCGCAGCGCTGACTCCGGCCAGGAGAGTGCAAGCTCTGAGAGGTCAAGCCCGGGCGGGCCCGGGCCCTGGACCCAGGAGCACAGCGGGGGTGCCAGGCCAGAGGACCTCGTCCCCGCCCTCCCGAATCCCAAACACCTCTCCGGGCTCAGCAGCTTCCACCTAAGACTCCCACGCCCGCTCGGCCGGAAGTGGTGGAGAGGCCCCACCAAGCAGAGGGGCCTGCCAGTGCCTTCCAGCCGCCCTGAACTGGAGCCGGGCTCTGGGACAAAGCCGGGGCCCGCTGGGGGAAGCAGGGAGAGAGCACCTAGGGGCCCTCGAGGGTGCTCTGGAGCACCAGCCACAGGAGGCTGGCTGGGAGCCCGGGACAATGGCCCTAGACTTCTCCACTGTGAGGATGCTCCACGCCACGGCTTGGGGGAGAGCGACATCCAGACTTCCGTGTCCGGGACCTCACAGCCCACCTCTGCGGGGCGCCTTACTTGCATGCGTTTGACCCAGACACCCACTTGGCATCAGTGGGGAGCTGCAGCAAGTCCTAAACCCCTCAAAGAAGGGCAAGGGCTCCCAACCTCCCAGGAGGGAAGGGTGAACCCTAGGCCAGGCAGCTGAGGTCAAGCAATGGAGAAACCTAGCCCCACCCCCTCAGGGCCCTCTTCTGAACCACTAAAGTCTGGCCTTGAAGGGCCAGCGCTGCCCGCCCAGCTGCCTCCACACTGATCTGGCTCTGATGGGCTGAGGCCTTTGGGCTGATGGATGCCTGCCCGCCTGCCCGCCTGCCCCCAGGCAGCCACGGGGCCTCAACCTGGGAAGGTGAGCGGAGGGGGTCAGGAGGAGCCTCGGGTCCTTGGGGGTGAAAAGGAGCAGGAAGTTATCAGTTTCCTTCCCGAGGGGCTTCCTAAGGATGTGGGTCACTGCTGAATCCTGGGACTAAGGCCCCAAATGACAGAAAGTTCATCACTCAACTCTTGCACTTTAGAAAAAGTAGGGCTGGGTGGAGGGCACTGGTGAAAGCTGTGAATTGTATCGACTGAGCTGTGTGCACACTGTCACGCCAGTCCAATGCCAAGGGGACAGTCTGAACTTCCAGTTCTTATTTTTAAACCAGTTGGACCTGTTCCTGACGGAGGGTGTCAGCCGCTCTGCTGGCCTGGGGTCCTGCCTGGGCCTGAGCAGGAGAGGGTCCCTGTCACCGTCCTGGCCCGCCCCGCTCTCCGTCCCGCTCCCGCTGACAGCAAGCCATGGGCCAGGCCCGGGCAGCCCTGCTCCCGCAGGACCTCGGGTCTGATGAGAAGAAAAGCACACTCTGGTGTGAGTACATGTTCGGCGTGTGGCACGGAGGTGTGGGACCAGTGGGCCAGATGTTCCGGGATGGAGAAGTCTCTCTGGCAGTGGCCGCGGGAGACAGCGAGCATACAAACAGGAAGTAGACAGGGAGAACGGGCTGGGGTGGGGAAGGTAAGGGACAAGGCAGTATGAGGTAGGCAGCTGGCCGGGCACACAGGTCAGACTGGAGTGTGCCACCCACGAAGGGAAGGGGCGGGATTTAAAACCGGGACCAGGCGGTGCTCCAGGGGGCCCTGAACGCAGGGTCACCGGGGATGTTCACACTCCCGCCTGTCGCAGGCTCTGCTTCCTCTAGGTGTGCAGACACTACAGCTCTGGCATCTGCACCCACAACCCACGGTCGTGATGCGACCGTTCGCTCGCTAGTGTGCAAACATCCATCTGTCCGTCCACCCGACACTTACTGCGTTTCCGGGACAGGCCAGGGCCCCGGATTGAGCAGGCACACAGCAGTGGTGGAACTACACGGGGCCCTGCCTGCAAAGACCTAGAATCCAGTGACAAAGACATCGATCCCAGTCCTTGACTGAGGAGGCAACTATGCAGGAGTCTGAGAAACAGGGATTTGGGGGCTCTGAGCGCCTGGGGGCCGGGGAGATGCCGTGGGAAGGCCGAAGGGACACAGGAGGCGAGCTAACGTTCCCCAGGCCAAGGGCAGGGAGGGCTGCTGGGCGCGAGAGAACCAGCCGCGTCCTCTCTGACCCTCAGTGGACCCCCACGCCACCTGGCCAGGATAGCACTCCCTGTGGCCGTGAGCCCTGCTGGGGCAGTGGCTGCTGGGCTGGCGGTCTCAGACACTGGGTGCTGAGGCCCCAGGAGGTGCTCAAACCCCAGGTGTGCGACTCAGAGCAGCTGGGCAGTGACCCGATGCTGAGTCAGGCCCTTCGGAGGAAATCACACATCTATTTTCCTGCTGTGGCCAGGAGTCTCCGCGTGACCCCACGCTCAGGGCCCAGTCAGCAGGTTTTCTAGGAGCTGAGCGGAAAAGGAAGATGGAGCTGTCCTCTGGGATCCTGTGTTCGCGGAACCCTGGTTTCTGCCTAACAGGAAACGAGCGGAAATGTACCCAAACTGCAGTGCTCAGGAGCAGCAGCTGCCAAATCCAGCCTTGTGAAAGCAGGGCGGGGGGCCGAGGGAGGAAGGGGGAAGGGAGAGGAGAGCGCAGAGGCGAAAAGACAGAAACCAGCTGCTGCTAGTGTGACACACTCCTCCACCCAGCGTGCCAGGGACAGCTTGAAAAAACACCAGAAAAAGCTGCCCCTCACACTTTGCCAGGCAGAAACGCCATGAGGGTCTGAGTTCAAGGGTGAAGGCGCCTCGATGGGCCTGCAGAACTCCTCACCCCCTGGGGCAGTGAAGGTCTGTGGCCTGAAAGCTTCAGCATCGTGCTCTCCCTACAGCTTACAAGCGTCACCTTCCAAATAAGAAACAGAAGACTACTTTCCCCCCCACCGGCCCCCTGCCCCCCACTTGCCACAGAGCCCAAATGTGCAACACACTTGCTCAAAAATCCCATGAAAAAAGTGGGCCACGGTGCCAAACTAAAAGCTAAGTTTTGGGACACCTGGGGGGATTCAGTAGGTTAAGCGTCCGACTCTTGATTCAGATCATAATCTCAGGGTTCATGGAATTGAGCCCAGCGTTGGGCTCTGCACTGACAGCTGCTTGGGATTCTCTCTCTCTCTTTGGCCCTCCCCTGCTCTTCTCTCTTTCTCTAATAAAAAAATAAAAACTGAGTTTCCCCAGATTGTATCAGTTTCAAAATACTGGCAACAACAGAAGAGAAGGACCAGAGCACAGCTAACCAGCCCATGTCCTCGGGTCAAAGGTCAGGGGACGCACCCGCCGGAGGCGAAGGGCAGGGCTGAGCAGGCCTGGGCACAACGGGTAACGGTTTCCTCAGGGAAAATCGAGCAGCCGTACACGTGGCACCCAAGGGGTGAACTGGTGAACTTGGAACTACGCGCTCACGTTTAGATGGTGGGTCCACAGAGGAAGCGCTGGGGTGGGGGGGGGGAGGAGGGAGGTTTGGAGGGGTCAACAGCACTTTACCCTTTGGTCCCTTGCTAAGTTCTGGGGTCTCGGAAATGTGACAGCTCCCAGTTTCTTTCTCTTAAAAAAATTTTTTTTTTATTTTAACATTTATTTATTTTTGAGAAAGGAGACAGGCAGAACATGAGCAGGGGAGGGGGCAGAGAGCGGAGACACAGAATCCGAAGCAGCTCCAGGTTCTGAGCTCTCAGCACAGAGCCCGACATGGGGCTCGAACCCACAAACCATGAGATCACGACCTGAGCTGAAGTCGGATGCTCAACCAACAAGCCACCCAGGTGTACCCAGCCCTCAGTTTCTGAACCTGAACAGGAGCTGCTACGAAACTCCTCACCCCTCACGCTATTACTTAGAGGCACGAAGACTGTAATTAAGTGCCCCCTGGCTCCGCCCTCACAGAGCCAGCTAAGCAGGGAGAAGAGCGCCCAGGCGTGCCCACTGCTCTTTAATCAACACAAGGTTCTGAGTCAGAGGCGAACTTGCCACCTCACGCTCGCTCGGCAGGCACGGGGGGCGGGGGCAGAATTGGAACACGATGCCCTCTTAGTGCTGGTTTGTTAACCAGAACGTGCACGGGGCTGCTTGGCTACAGAGCCTTCACAACGGTGAACAGGGTCCTGGGGAGGCGGTCAGGTTCACCCAGCGTCACAGACAGGCTGGGAAGTGGAGGGGCTTAAGGGGGTCCCAGGTCCCTCTGGGGGAGGGCGGTCTCACACCCGCTCTGCAGCCCCACAGCCCAGGCCTGAAACACCAGGCTGGTCACTCTACCCACCCAGCAAGCTGGCTGGCCCAAGCAGGGAGGAAAGGTCAGGCTGGCCTATCCACCAATGGAACAGGATGGGAACATCTGTCCACGGTCCCATGGGGATGTCGCTAGTTCAAGGGTCTTCTTACAAGGGGAGTTGGCAGAGCGGCTTCGGCAAAGTTGGACAGAACCTAGTTGCCCTCTCACGTGGACATGGCAGCAACCAAAGCCATCCCTGTGTCTGCGGCCCCAAGGCAGACGGTCTCCAGCAGTTAGTCTGCAGCTGCTGAGCTCAAGGGCCTGGGGCAGGGACCCCATTTTGCCTGTCGCTCTCAGCACATAGGTTCTATGCTTTTATCCCCGCTGATGAGGGAGCTACGCATTCCAGATTTTTTGCATCTAAGATCACTCATTGCATGTTCATTACTTAACAGGCCAAACCCTTTTTCTAGGAAATCACAACCTTTCCACACAATAAGGTTTAAAAAATAGGTCAGAGCAGGCAGTATCTGGGGACGTTCCAAACACCAGCCACATCCCCCCGATACTAATTACTATAAATGTTGGGGTCCTGGGTGCCCCAGCCCTCTCCCCACCTCATGCCTCTCAAAGGAAGGCTGATCTTTCCTCCTCGGCACAAACCCAGGGCCTAGCAAGCATGCAGTGAACTTCAAAGCTCTGGGATATGGCAGTCATGACTTTTCCTCCTGGCTCTGATGGAGCCAATCTTGCAGTTCACACTCTCTCCCTCCTTTCAGGCCAAAGAGAGAGAGAGAGAAAGAAAAGGGAAAAAAAAAGGCAAGCCAGCATTCCAGGCGGCTGCCAGCTCTATCCCCAGTTACACTCTCAAATCTGGCCAGGCCACGAGAATTATCAGAAACCAGTTAGCAGTTTAAGTCTGGAAATGAACGCCCTTTACAGTGAGAAATGAACTTCCGAGTCTCGATCTTGCTAGTGAGGTCCCCTAACCCTCCTTCGGTGCCCAGAAACACTCAGATTAAAGCATCTACATATACATAAGTACCGAATGGGTGGTAGGACTGAGGCCCCAGACAGATGCCTGGCCCTTCCAGCATTTTCCGCCACAGATCCTTCACGTGCCTCAGCCCAGCAGCAGCCACTTCACAACAAGTAAAAGCTCACAAACCTCCCATTCGAGCCCAAACCCGCCTTATACAAGACTCGAACATTCTCACTGAGGTGAACTGGCACGGACTTTGCCAGATACTAATGACTGGTTTGTTACCGGCATGTCAGTGAGATCAGAAACTTTTCATTAACATCCCAGCTTCAGCTGCTAGGAAGCAAGCATTGCCCCTCGCTCTCCACACCCACCTGCTTCTAGTTCTCAGTTCGGAAACAACATTGTTACAAGCCTCTGAAATGAAGAACCTGTTTCAAAGCAGTTTCTCAACCTCCGCACTACTGACGGAGCTGAAGAACGAACCGTCTGTTGTGGGCACGGCTGGCCGTGTGCTGAGGGTGTTTAGCAACCAGCCCCGGCCTCTACCCACTGGATGCCAGCAGCACCCCTTCCCCAAGTGGTGACAACCAAAAACCGTGTCAGGCATTGCCAAATGTCCCTAGGAGGGCACGGGGAAGGGTCAGTGGCCCCAGCTGAGAACCGAGATGCAAGCTTAGACCTTCTTAAAAATACCAGAGGCCAAAAGAAGCCCTGGGGTCCTAACAGCGGGGGCTCTGGGTGCTGAGTTTTACCTACGCGTCTGCCTGGTTCTCTGTGTTTTGGAAACTAAGGGAAGCAGGCAGCTGTCACGAGAATGGCCCAGGAGAAATCTGTTGTTGTATTGGTTTGTTGGTTTTGTTGGAATTATTCTCACTTGTCTCAAATCTTAAAGCAGTTTCTCAACCTCTACTGACGTCTGGGCGCAGAGAGCTGCTGCCTGTGGAGGCTGCCCAGGGCGTGACAGGGTGACAAGCGGCCCCCCTGGCCTCCACCCACTACATTCTAACAGGAACCCAAGTTGTGACAACCAAAAACGTCTCCAGATATTGCCAATGTCCCCTGGAGAGCAAACGATAAATGTCCCCAAGTCTTTCTGCGTAACAAGGGGAAGGCGTTTACACTTATGCCGGGTGAGAGCTGCTGTGACCGGCCGGCTGCCAGCCCACCGCCGGCCACTGCGCAGGAGCTCCACGGCATCGGCTGCCTCCTCCTACCCGTACACGGCGCGCTCCTCAACAGCTGACCTTGTTCTGAGGACAAGAGGGTGAAAAGCAGGTCCCTGAGCACAGAAAAGAAACGCACAGGAGATGATGGACTTGTCCTGACAGACAGAGAGGCCAGGGGACTGTGGAAACTACTGCAGAAGAGCATGGAGCCCGGCCAGCACGATTCTGGAGAGCACGGCTCTGCAGAGACAGGATCAGGGGGCCAAGACCCCTGCTCCCAGAGCTGGATGTGGCCGTCGCGGCAATTCTCTGGGGACGGGCCGCGCGGAAGGGCGCGATCACAACCTGGTCCACGCTGTGCTCTCCAGGTTTTGACATGTTTCTCACAGGTCTGAATGCAGGCCGCCCTGCTTCCCCAAGAGCAAGAGCCCTGGGGGCTGGCCTGAGCGGCCCAGCTGGCTCCTCCGGCAGAGCGTGTCTGCGTGGGACAGTGGGGGCCACCAGCATGGGCCCTGGCCGCTGGGAGGAGCGGGCTTCTGCGGAACGGACCACATCAAGGTCCAAGGCAGCAAGCATCACTCCCAGGTGCTCGGGTCAGGCCCTAGGGGCCCGGTGCTTGTGGGGCAGGGACAAACCCCGGCCACATTACTTAATCCCATCCCTCTGGGGCACAGGGCCGTGCCCTCAGCAATAACCCTAGAACCCCTCTGGATTTAGTCTCCTCAGGGGCTAGCCATCATCCAGGGTTTGCCCCAAACACCAGGGTCATGACTGTTTCCAACAAGGGACAAAAGGTACCCGCTGTGTTCTATGGACGCATTTCTCTTCCCTCCCAGTGGACTCCTCCAAACTGTGGGCAGAGGCCTGCTGGCCAGCAGGGTCCACACAATCCCTCGATGCTGGCTCATTCATCCGTGGACTCTGTCCACAGAAACTCCGCACCTAAGGTTCTGAACCTGGGCTGGCGGAACCAGCAGGATTCAAGGAACCAGGGGCTTCTTGGATCTGAACTCATAAACTGAATTTCTCACGTGCCCAGTTTTCTGGAGAGCGGATCCCCAGCTTTCGCCAGGTTAATGAGCAATGGGGGCCTGGCCGTTCCAAAACACGCTTATCGGTCACGTGGAACACACACGACTACGACTGGGCTTCAGAATTCCACTTCTGGGAGTTTATCCTGTAAATCCAATCCCACCTGTGACCACAGACAGTCGCTGGCCATTCACAGCAGAATTGTTGGCACAAAACAACTGGCAACAGTCTAAACATCCACCAGTAGATGACTAGTGAACCACGAGTCCATTAAAAGACCAAAGAAACTCTAGGGGTCTGTTCTAGTGCAGTGGCTCTGGGGTAGGGGGACAGGGCGGTTCCCCCGGGGACAACTGGCAGCACAGAGAGATATCTGTGCTGTCAGGATGGGGGGGGTACTCCTGGTATCAAGTGGGTGAGCCCCAGGCTGCTCCCTCAACAGAGAGAACGATCTGAAGACTCATTTAAGGAAAAGCACAAAGGACTCTGTAGACTAGTTCCCACTATGCGAGTGTGGTTTTAAGGGAAAGCTGTAACCCATCTTTGGAGGGAGACATGAATCGTCGGGGACAGCCCTTGCCACTGGGGAAAGGGGCTGGATGCCAAAGGGACCAGAGGGGGACACTGACTTTCCGTTCTACCCTTTCCCGACCTCGCACCGGGTCCATCAAAGGGTTTGTGTGTGTTTTTTATGGTTTTTTTTTGAGCGAGAGACAGACAGACAGACAGACAGACAGACACAGTGTGTGAGCGGGGGAGGGTCAGAGAGGAAGACAGAGAATCTGAAACAGGCTCCAGGCTCTGAGCCGTCAGCACAGAGCCCCACACGGGGCTCGAACTCCTGACCGGTGAGATCACGACTTGGGCTGAAGTAGGCCGCTTAACCGACTGAGCCACCCAGGCGCCCCATCAAAGGGGTTTTTTGACTGTTTGTTTTAAAGAACACTCGGGACAGACGCAAAGTTTCCCTGCCCCTGGGCTCTCTGGCAAGAGTCCCGTGTCGACAGCCTCGGGAGCGTTTCTTCCCCTTCTCTCTCTCCTCCCTCCCTGCCCTTTCACAGGAGGGGAGGGGAGGGGAAGGGAGGTCCGAGACCCGGGTCAACCTCTGGGTGCGTTTCTGCCGCTCCTGGGGGTCTGCCCACCCTCCTCGAGGAGACTGGAGCCCACATGGCGGGCTGGGCCTGGGTCACCTCGCTTGCAGCCCCTGTCCCTCCCGACCTCTGCCCACCCAACGGGGGACGCGTGCCAACGCCGCCCCCTCGGTGCCCACGGCCCCCCCTGCCCACCTCCGAGTCAGGGTCGGGCCTGGTCTGACCCCTGACTCTGGGCAGCCCGGGGCCCGAGGCTCGCTCCCCGCCTCGGCCTCCGCTCACCTGGCTCGCCTTGTAGAACTGCTTCTTCAGCCCCGCCACCGACATGCTGCCTTCCGTCGTGGGGGCTCCCGCCCGGACTCAGCGAACCGGAGGGACAGCGCAAGCGACAGGCTCCCGGACGCCGCCGATACCCCGCGCGCCTCGGCGGGCCCCCTCGGCGCCGCCTCCACCGCCCTCTCGCCAGCTCCGCGCGCGCCCCGGCGCCGCCTCGGCCCCTCGCGCGCCCGCGCGGCCAGGATATTACATGGCAACCGCACACTTCCGGTGCCGGCTTGCGCGCGCCCCCGGCCCCTACTGCGCACGCGCGCCCCCTGCCGGCCAGAGAACGCACGCGCACTTCGCCTGTGGAGTCCGCCTCCGCCAGCGAGCCGACAGGAGGGAGCCTAGAGACTCCGTGGAGGCTGCAGCGATCCCTGGCGTCCCGGAGGGAGTCCTAACGTTTTAAGGAAAGGCGCTTAAATCCTGGAGAGGTTGGGAGGCTGGGTTTACAGATCTCCAGATTATCTGTTTGCTAATCTCAGCTAACCCAATTCTCTGCGCGTTTAGTCCCTCCCACACACACCGCCTCCAGCCCTGCAAGGTGCTCACCCATTCAGCTGCCCAAGTCAGACATCAGGGTGTCATTTCTCCTTCCCATCCCCACCGTCCTCCTTGCCCTGACCAGACCATCCCACCAGCCTCCTTCTGGTATGCCCACCTGCAGGTTCTCTCTCTCTAATTTTCCCCCTGAAAAACAGCCGCAGAGATGGTCTAGAACACAATTTCTATCATATCTCTCTACTGTCCTCAGAATACACTCAACTTCGTAGCATGGCCTACGTACAAAGCTTGCCCATTTTGGCTCCATCAACCCTTCTGACGTCAGCTCTCTTCCTTTCCTATAATCCACGAGCCCTGTTTCCTCTCGCCCTTTGCTAATGTTGTTCTTTTCTTACATATTCTCCCCAACCTTTTCCCCTGCTTCTTTGTGTAAAAGAGAAATCTGTTTGGAGTGTCACCTTCTTCAGGAAGTCTTCCCAGATTGATACATGTTACTCGATAGTTTTCAAATCAGGCTTTTTTTAAATTCAATTAATTGGAAGTTAATAATGAATTGGAATGGATAAGTTAATCCCAAAAGAGGAACAAGAAAGTGCTAGAGCTAAAGTCTTTGCAACTTCAGCACTGAAATCTCTGACAGAGTTGGGTGCTTTTCTCAAGCAAAGATTGCTGGAACCAAATACCTCAACAGAAGGTACTGCACTAGGTGGAGGATTGTTTCAGAATATGTATGCCACAACCTTCCTCCCAAAGGTCCTGATGAGACTACTATGAATAGTTTTTTTTAAATTCCCCACATGATTCTGAAAGGGACCCTCAACGGTGATCCACTGTTTAAATCACTGCCTAATGCCAGAATGTCATGATTCATATGGGGAAACTCAGGCCTTGAGTAAGACATGACTTTCCCAAAGTGATCTTCCTAAATTCCCTCTTTCTCATTACTTTCAAAGAATTCAGCTTTAATTATCCAATCTATAGAATCTATAGAATTCCAAAATTGGGCTAAGGTTCAGTCTTCTTTCATCACTTCTCTGTTTGACAGATTAAAATGGAGCTAAAGAAAACTTACTCTAAGGCTCCCAGGTTGACATTGAAGACCTCTATTCTGTGGGAGGCTTTTAACCTAAATGATCACACAATCCAATCAAATGAAGTTTATGCATTCACTCAGTGACTATTTGTTGAGCATTTGCTAGTGTATCAGTCACGGAGAGGTCCTGGGGATACATTGATACATTATTCCTGCTCTCATGGAGCTGGTGACATAACAATAAATAATAAATCGTGCACTAATCAACAAGCATAAGCTGTAATCGCTTCAAGGAAAAAACCCCTGCTCGTAAGGAATTTCCATCTCCCTTGTAGGGGAGAAAAGGCTCTCCTGAGCTGCGGATCTAAGATCTGAAAGTTAGGTAGAAACTAGGCAGGAAAAGAGCTGCAGAGTTTTCTAGGTGAGGAAACAGCGTTTGCAAAGATCCTGGGGATTAAATCAGAAAGATCCATTTCATTCATTCGCTCTGAACATAATTAGTGCATATTAAATGCTTCTACAGCGCTGCACAGAATTTACCTTTATTTGGTATACTCTTTATATTTTTATAACTTTCATTTTTTTCTGAATGTAACATTTTCTGTTTGTTGTTCCTATAAAAAGAAACTTATCGTTTTAATTTCTGTTGCTATATTCAGCCGATGTCCAATTAGGAAAAACCAGTAACTTCGCTCTCAATGCAAACCGCAGTTTCAGGTTGTCACCCGTCACCCTACGTAAAACTTTTCGTCATGACGTAGGAGCCTGGCCCTCCCTCCTCCTGCGGGCCTATCCCACAGGCTCAGCCAATCACAGTGTCGAACTCTCGGCTTGACATCTTCTGCCTCCAATCGCAGGGCACCTCCTCCCCGCCAATGACAAGGCGGCCGAGAGGAAGCCCGGGTCCTCCGCGGGAATATCAATAGGGGAACCATGGGAGGAATAGAAGCCGCGACTCTCGCGAGGATGCTCCCGGCGCTCCCTTCTTCCCGAGGCGGGCTGTCACGTGACGCGGCTTCGCCCAATCGCCGCGCGGGCTGCGGGGGTCGCCGCGGTTCCCGCCAAATACGAGCTCGGCGGCCGCGGCAGCAGCGGCGCGGGCGGGAGGGCGAGCGGCAGTGGCCGCCTGAACGGAGCCCGCGCCTCTGCCGCCAGAGGGGAGCTCGAGCCGCCGCCGGGGCGATGCTGGAGGAACTGGAGTGCGGGGCGCCGGGCGCCAGGGGAGCGGCCGCAGGTCGGTTCGGGCCCGCGCCGAGGGGAAGGGGGGGCGCGGCGCGCGGCCTGCGCAGGCCGAGGTGGCGGTTGGGGGCGGACGCGCCTCTCGGCCCCGCTCCTCTTCGGCGGGCGTTCGGTCGGTGCGGCCGTTACAGGCTGAGCGAGGGCATTCGCGACCCGAAGGGCGCCCTCCTTGACGTTATTGTTGCGGCCGCGACCATTTTTCTTTTCTCCGGCGCTTTTGCGTCACTCAAGTCCTTCCAGGGCTCACCGCGGTGACGGGCCGCTGTGGCCAGGAGGGGAGACTGAGGCCCAGGGAGGCGAAAGGGCTGGCTTTGCAGGTTGCCGAGTGCGTTTCTGTCCCCAGAGCAAGTTGGCCTGTGCAGCGGCCCTCTGGCCGGGTGGGGAAACTGAGGCCGGGG
Organism: Hyaena hyaena; assembly: GCF_003009895.1. Classification (NCBI taxonomy): domain Eukaryota; kingdom Metazoa; phylum Chordata; class Mammalia; order Carnivora; family Hyaenidae; genus Hyaena; species Hyaena hyaena. The sequence goes on along the minus strand of NW_024080931.1, from coordinate 1,008,512 downwards.
GTCCCACGGGCTCGGGGACCAGAACAGCTGCGTCTGCGGCTCAGGGCAAGCCCAGGTAAGAGGCCCGGCTGGTGGGATCGCCAGGGAGCTGGGACTCCCGGGTTCTTGAGCTTGCCCGCTGTGCCAAGGTGAAGACCTGTCTTCCCCTCCCCCACCCAGCCCAGGGAGGGGGCTTCCTGACACCTGGTAGGGCCTCCGAAACGTTTGATGGCGAACCGAGGACGACGGGACTGCCTGGCCACCTTGCTCGACTCCCACTGTATCCCTAGTACTTGACGCAATGCTTGGCACCTCGTAGGTGCCCGATAGATACGTAGGGCTTGATCAGGAAATCAACTAGTCTAATGCAGGGTTTCTTGACCTGGGCAGTGTTGACATTGGGGGCCGTCCTGTGGACCCTTGGATGTTGAGTAGCACCCATGGCCTCCACCCATCAGATCCGTGTACGAACCCTTTTCCCCTAATCGTGACACCAAATATGTATCCAAGTATTGCTAAGGGGTCCCTGGTGGCGGATGGGGTGCAGAATCGCCCCTAGTTGGGAACCGTTGCTCTGATTGTTTTCAGACTTTGAAATTTCACGGAGACCTTAAATTCATATAAATAAAGCTGGGGCTGAGTCATCTGATCTCGTAAGAATGTTTAATCAAAAAGTTTAAAAAGCGTTACCTACTCTGACCATCCTGTCAAAAAAGGAAGGGATGTTTAAGTGCTAAATACAATTAGGAGGGGTGTAGTCTCAGAATAAAGAGCATTGGTGACAACCCACGAGTGCGTGTGGATTGTACGTGTCCCTTTGAACAGTCTGGATCCCTGGGTGGGCTAGGCTGTCCCCGAATAACCTGAGTTTTTTTTCAAGCCAGATATATGCTAGCAGGTGTCAGTTTCTAAACTTATTCTAACTGATTTAAGGATATTTTTCCCTAAAGACTTAGTTCTACTTGCAGTCATTTCTGTATCAGCTTTGATATTCTCAGATTCTGTTCTTGAGATTTTTTTTTTTCCAAATGCAGGAAAGCATTCTCCCTTACTTCCTGACAGGACTTCAGCTCCTGCCTGGCAAGCTCAACATGCTCTAAAGTGTTTTATGTTTATAGACTCTTATTTTATTTTTATTTTTATTTTTTTTAAATATTTTATTTATTTCTAGGAGAGAGAGAGAGAGAGACAGCGGGAGCAGGGGAGGGTCAGAGAGAGAGGAAATCACAGACTGAAACAGGCTCCAGGCTCCGAGCTGGCAGTCAGTACAGAGCCCGACGCGGGGCTCGAACCCATGAACCGCGAGATCATGACCTAAGCGAAAGTCGGACGCTTAACCGACTAAGCCACCCAGGCGCCCCTATAGACTCTTATTTTAAAACAAAATAAGCCCTATTCTGATTTTATAGAGTTGGTAGTAGGGAGGGGTTGGATTTGAGAACATTTTGGGGACTTTAATGGTGAAACTGGTCATGCAGTATTTTCTTTCATCTTTCCACTCATTCCCATTTTGTTTATTTAAATATTTTATTTTTAAATTTTATTTATTTTGAAACGGAGAGAGAGAAACAACGGTGCGAGCAGGGGAGGGGCAGAGAGAGAGAGAATCCCAAGCAGGCTCTGCGTGGTTGGTGCAGAGCCTGAACTGGGGCTTGATCTCATGAACCAAGAGATCACGACCTGAGTCGAAATCAAGATTTGGATGCTTAATCGACTGAGCCACCCAGGCGCCCCTTTAAAGATTTTATTCTTAAGTAATCTCTACACCAAGCCTGGGGCTTGAACCCACAACCCTGAGATCAGGAGTTGCATACCCCACAACTGAGCCAGCAAGTGCCCCATCGTTCCCCTTTGCTGTCCCTGTTACTGAACTCATGCCAGTTCTGAGTGAAGTGCCAAGGACATAGTATGAAATAGACCGCCCTGTTGTCATAGGCTTTCTGTTAGGAGGGAGACATAGTAAACAATGTAAGTTTCAGAGTGATACGTGCCCCAAGGAGATGAGAAGATGTGACACTGTTGAGCAGAATTTCTCGACCAATTAACATTTTGGACAGAAAATTCTGTCATGGATGCTATCTGTGTATTTTAGGATATTTAGCAGTATCTCTGTCCTCTACCCACTAGATGTCCCCCCCCCATCCCAAGACCACCAAAAATTTCCCTAAACATTGCCAAAGGCCCTGGGGGTAGGGGTGACCCCAAAAAAATGCCACAGGACAACCGCTTGGGACATATTGGGTGGTGCATATGTATTTACCACTTTGTGATTTCCAACTTCTAATAACTTGTTCTTTGACACTTTTATTCACAGCCATGGATTGCAAAGACAGACCAGCTTTTCCAGTCAAGAAGTTAATACAAGGTAACGTTCTGGGAAGGGGTTAAATACTGTTCCCAACTTATATCCTTCATTGTCTCCTCAGTTGTACTTTTACTTTCCTTGGAGGAGAGGCCTTCTGTTGGGGTCCTCGGCGGGAGCATTAAGGGGACTGGGGGGCGGAGATAAAGAGTTGCACCTTCCACTCGGAAGCTAGGAAACCCATTTGATTGCTTACTGGTTTCTTAGGTTCCCAGGAGCAAATCCAGTGGTCAGTGCCTTTCTCAGGGTTTCTCTCCTTCAGCTGTATTGACTTTCTGTCATTTTTGTCACAGTGCAGGGCTGTCCTGTATATCGTAGAGTTTAGTGGCGTCCCGGGTCACTTCGCCCATGTCATGACAGCCAGTGACATCTCCAGACTTCCCAGACATCCTCTCTGGCAGGTGCACCTGCCCCAGCTTGAACCAGTGTACGGGAAGAGAAACGCGTCCGCGCCCTTTTGTGGGAGAGGGCGGTGTATTTACCCGCAGGCCAGACGGGACCGTATACAGAACTATGGCTTCTGGTTTTTAAAACTCAGTATTTGATTCCCCTGTGGCTGCTTCCCTCCTCCCATGATGACAGATTGCAAGTTTGGTTGTTGAGGGCAGCAGGGTCTGGGGTGAGGGGAGTAGGGGCAGGGGCCCCTGTGGCCCTGAGAACAGGAGTGTTTTCTAGAGAAATCCCCTCAGCCCCAGCTCAAGCCCAGCAAGGCTGCTACTTGTTGAGCATGTGGAATATCAAAGTGCTGATGGGCTGCTGCTCCCCACCCTTCCTCTGTAAAGACGGCCCTCTCTCTGTTCTCGCCCTTCCTCTGTAACGACGGCCCTTTCTGTTTCAGCTCGTCTGCCCTTCAAGCGCCTGAACCTTGTCCCAAAGGAGAAAAGTGAGGACGGGACGGATGACACGAGGAGCCCTGAGGGTGCTCCTGCACAGAGTCGGGTCCCTGATCTCGAGACCTCTTTGGACAACTTGGACAACAGCTGTCATATGGGTTCTGACATAGATTTTAGTCCAAAACTTGTCAATGGGAAAGGTCCCTTAGACACCTTTTTAAGAAGTGGAGTCAAAACCAGTCTTGACCAGACCATGGTCATCGTTGATTTGACGGAGGACTTGAGCGACCAGCTAGATGGTGTCGTGGCCCATAGAAAACTAAAGTCTGCAGCCTCTCCCTCCGAGGAGGCCGTAAGTGGGGTCGGAGTGGAAGCCAGAGGGGAGCGAGGGCTGCTGGAGGCCAGTATGGAGGACGAGCTGGCGTGTCCTGAAGAGACCCTTTTGGACATTCCATGTAAAGCGGAGAAGGAGGGTGCTGTTTCCGGTGGTGTGGAGACGAGCGGAGATGGGCAGGAGGGCCCCCTTCAGAGCTGCCCCGAGCCGACGGCGGCTCTGAGAACACGCTCTGAGAAGGACCAGGACGGCTGGAGTGGCGCCAGGGGCATCCTGTTCAAAGGGAAGGTGCCCGTGGTGGTCTTGGAGGACATCCTGGCTGCAAAGCCTCCCCGAGCCTTGTCTCCCATGGCACCTGCACCCCGGGGCGGGTCCCCTGATGGCGAGATGCCTGAGTCCAGCCCTGAGGAAGACTCTGTTCTTAGCCCCTCGTCCGGGGCTTCTTCTCCTCCGGCCAGCTCGCCTGAGGGGCAGTGTGCTCCCAAAAAGCGTTTCGGCGGTCCCGGACCCTTCCCCACCTCCACACCTATCCGCAGAGTAAGTATCTCTGCCGAGTGCCAGCGTGGCCTTGCCGACCGGAGTCGCCTGGGGCTGCCGTGCCACCCGTGCCACCCGGGTGCTTAGTGGCCAAGTGGGCGGGGCCGCACGCGGACGTGGAGTTCTTGCCCTTTCTGAAACCATTAGGGGTGTTGGGTGGTGGCTGCTAGCCACCAGCGTGTCAGGTGCCTTCCGTGAGCCGCCCTCTTGGTAGCCATGAATGTTCACACATGACGGACGCTGCTGGTACCGCAGCAGTTTCAGTGAGGGATGGCGGTAAGCAGGCAGCCATGACCCTCATGTCACACGTTGGCTCCCTCCATTTCTTCCTGTTCTGACACCGCCGTGTAAGGGGTCAGTCAGCATTCGTGGAGAGTCCCCGAGGCCATGGGAAGAATGAAATGGAGGTTCTGTAGGGTCAGCCCCCACCTGCCTAGCCCCCCCACCCCCGAGAAACCTCACCCAGAGCAACAAGAGCAAAAGGAAAACGTGGCACCATTTTTACAGACCACAGAAGGGTGACTTGAAGCACCCGTTTGTGTCACTGCTTGTGATGACGGCGGCCTCCGTTCTCATCTGCCTGTAGGGTCTTGTGGTTGAAACTGATAGTATCAGTCAAGAATCCAGAAGTGTGTTTAACAGCGTTCCTTTGTTTTGGGTTTTTGGGGGGTTGTTCTTGAATTGGTGGGATTTTTGTTTACATTAGGCTTTTGTTTTTCTTTGTTTTAAGTAAGGCCCACTTGTAAGAGTCACACATCCCACCCACTGGGCCCGCCAGGCCCCCCTTGGTCTTTTTGTTTTTGTTTTTGTTTTAATGTTTTTTATTTATTTCTAGGAGAGAGAAAGAGACAGCACGAGGAGGGGAGGGTCAGAGAAAGAGGGAGACACAGACTCTGAAACAGGCTCCAGGCTCTGAGCTGGCAGTCAGCACAGAGCCCGACGCGGGGCTCGAGCCCACGAACCGCGAGTTCATGACCTAAGCGAAAGTCGGACGCTTAACCAACTAAGCCACCCAGGCGCCCCATGTTTTTTTTTTTTTTTTAATGTTTTTATTTATTTATTTTGAAAGAGAGAAAAAGTGCAAGTGGGGGAGGGACAGAGAGAAAGGAGGGGAGAATCCCAAGCAGGCCCTGTGCTCTCAGCGCAGAGCCTAACGCGGAGCTTGGGGCTTGATCCCAGGAACCTTGAGAGCCTGACCTGACTGGAAGTCGAGTAGACATTCAAACAACTGAGCCACCCAGGCTCTCCCTCCCGCCCCTTGGTTTTTTAATGTAAATTGGATTCTGGTTGGATCATTCAGTCTCTACTTACTTGATTTGACCTCACTCACTTTCTGAACTTTGATCTCTAAGGGGAAAATTATTTTTCTAGATGATTTCACATCGTTTATATCCTGAGGAATGCAGGAGAAAAGAAAAAAAATTGCTTTCACTTTAGGTTTCAAAATATCAAAAGTGGAGCAGTCTTTTTTTCTTCTAAGTTTCTAAATGTTGCAGATAGATGTGCATTTTTAAACTTCCACCTGAGCCGTTATCCAGACTCTGAGAATCAGAGGCGAAGTCCCTTTTTGTCGTCAGCCATCTTGTTTGGTTCAGCCAGTTGCTTGGAATCCTTCCAGGCCGCTGCTTCGCGGAAACACCGTCCCCAGATATGGCGCAGCGAGCTGGCCCCGAGACCGGGACGCATACACGTGTTTGCATTCCTCTGAATCGCTTCATCTTTTAGGTTTGTTTTTATTCCCATAGCAAAGCCCGAGAATCGGGAAGTGGCACAGTCAGACATTTTCACGACACAACTTAGTTTCCGCCTGGTGGCCTGCATGGCACTCTGGACAGCTGCGTGAGCCCGGCTAGCACGCCCGTCACCTGAGAGGCTCGGTCTGACTCTGAACACAGACTTGCATGTTTGAAATGCTCCAGAAGGCAACATTATTGCACAGCTTTGCAAATGATGTACCCCTGAGCGGCCAAGGTTCAGATGACCCCAGAGCCTGGGGCAGAAAATCGCCCCCGCAGCCCACAGGTGGTCCATCACGAGAGTGGAAGTAGCGCCCCCTGATGGTGGTTGACACCAAAAGGATGAATAAAATGATGTGGTCGTGGGGAGGCTCTGGGCGCCGGGAGGGCCGCTGAGGCAGACCACTTGCGATGACACCCACAGCCGTGTCCTTTCTCTCCTTCCCCTTCTCGATTTGCTTGTTGGTTTTGTGTTTGGTGCTCATCCAACACTTTCCCCAGGAATTCAAGTTTCTACTCACCCTTATTAGTCTGGGGGATACTTCTGGTTTTACGCTTTGTCTCTCCATGTCCTTTCCGGGTCGTAGGTAGAAGCTCATTGGAAGCTTACATGCTTCATATCACTGTGTAACGTGTTGGGTTTTATTTGGCTCTATTATTCCTGGCCTTGGTACTATAGTATTTCTGCATTGGAATCCCTAGGCATTCACTGATCCTGTAGAGAGAGAGAGAGAGAGAGTGTGTGTGTGTGTGTGTGTGTGTGTGTGTTTTCCCTGTCGGGGAACTTCTTAAAATGCAGATCCTGCTGTCTGTTCCAGGGAGTCTGATGTAGTCCACCCCGAGAGCTTCATTCGGTTGTGGTTTTTGTGTTGTCTTTGTTTTGTTAAGTACTCAGGGTTCTAGAGAATCTTGCTTTGAAAAACAGTTATTTACGAACACCTATTTTAAGTAATCCAGGGTCAGATTACTCGCCAGAAACTAGCCAAACAGTTGCTGTTTAGCAGTAGAGTGTTTTACCATTTGGGATAGAACCATTTCTCAAGTTTGTTTGCATTTTAACTGTGTAATTGATCCTCTACTTTACTGGAGAGTCGAGATCACGTGTCTGTAATCGATGGTGCTGACACAGCTGTATTACTGGAATCTTTGTGTCTATACAAACAAACCCAGATCACTGGGACTTTCCCCTGCAGAATTTAAGGTATACGCATATTAAGTTCTCCATGTTTAAAAAACGTAACGGGGGGGGGGGGGCCGCCTGGGTGGCTCAGTCAGTTGAAGGTCTGACTTAAGCTCAGGTCATGATCTCATGGTTTTTGGGTTCGAGTCCCATGTCAGGCTCTGTGCTGACGGCTCAGAGCCTGGAGCCTGTTTCACATCCTGTGTCTCCCTCTCTCTCTGCGCCGCCCCTGCTCACGCTGTCTCTCTCTCTCTCTCTCAGAAATAAATAAAACATTAAAAATTTTTTTTAAAAACATAACAGAAGCATGACAATCATCTGCAGGAGGCTGTCATTTTATATTGTCTGTGTGGTGTACTGAGGCCTCCCCTGGGAATACACCGTAACATTTTTGTTTCCTTACCTGAGCTGTTGTGCTGCAAGTATGTTTCTTTCTCATTCTGGGGCCTGAAATACCTGGCTGGGAAGATGGGTCTCTTGTTAGCTGCCAAATCCTCTGCCTCTCATGGGGACAAGATGCAGTCCACAGACTCCTTCTCGGTGGTGGGTGTTTCTGTTTTTCTCATTCGCAGCCTTGACAGGATGATTGTAATGTGCTTCCTTCTACGTGTTTCCTTGGGCTGCCGTTGAGTAGAATTGTGAGCTCCCAGGAACGCACTGAGGGAATTTTTGCCTGCTTGCCCTCTGCTGTGGCCGGACCGGGCTGGGTTGTATCGCTTCCTCACTGCTGTGCCCCCTGGTTCCCTGTGGCCAGGGTTCTAGCTGCTCCCGCTGCATCCCCACTACTGCACACCTCATTCACTGCTGCTTTGGAGCTAAGAAATAAGTTGTCCCTGTATGTAAAATCAGAGCCGGTGTCTCGGAGAGGATCCTGCGAGTCAAGTACACAAATGTTCATGCACTAGTGAAATTAGTCTTGACGGCGTGGGATCATTGGTGTGTGTATTTCAGCTTCCTTCTGGGATCTTGGATCTTGTTTTTGGCAGCTGAGTTCCAGTCAGGTAACACGTACGGCCTAGACTTGGAGAGAGTTCCGTGAGCACTTGGGCCAGTTATCAAGCAGATAACATTATATCAGACCAGTAAGGTCCCCGAGTGTCCAGGGAAGCAATGCACCCGGGTCATGCATGAAGTCATAATTGCTCTGACTGCTGGACGTCGTTGGGCGGCCTCTGGGGGTCCTGCGAAAGCTCACCAAGTGTGGGCAAGACTGATCATATGTGCTTCCCCAGGCGCCCTCGCACGGGTCTGTAGGTCACGTTCGGTACTGCAGATGTGAGCGCGTAGGACAACACATGGAGCAACTTGTAGATTCTGCTGCTCAGCCCTTTACGGTGGGGGTGAGACCACAGGCCTGGCAGGCAAAGTGGACTCTGGAGAAGGCAGATGCTTTTTCTTAAGCCCTTGGTAAAAACGCTTTGGTAACTTGGCATTTGTGCTGGTACATGCGTAGTGCAGATGGGCTCGAGCACAGTGTCGGTGCTGGGCGAGGTCCTGCCGGCACATGGCTTTCATGACTCTGCTCGGACATCTCCTAAGGGATGATGTAATCTAAAAGAGAAGGATGTCTTCTTGAATGTGTTAGTCTGTAAGCCTTATTCTGGAAGAGGGTTGGACTTTCCCAAATGAAATCATCGCTCCACAGTTTGGTCAGTGTGTCAGAGCCTTTCAAGAGAAAGGGGCCTTTGGGTTTTCAACCCCATGTCATCCGGTCCCATTTCTTGGCTGCCTCTCTGAGTCTCAAAGGAGCCTGGGGAGTTACTGCCTTTTCGGCCCGAGCTTTCCCTCCCCTGCTCTCCCAGCTGGCGGTCTGGTTTTCAGGATTCCCTGCTCTGGAGATGGCATAGTAGTCTGAAGGCCAGTAGTCTGAACTTGCTCATACCCACCCCTTCCTGAGGCCGCGCCACCAGCGTGGTGACTGAACCCAGCAGGCGCCTGCATGGGTCCTTCCAGCCCAGGCTCCCTTTGCAGCAGAGCCATAGGGAATGTCGTGTCCTGGGGCACAGGAGGCCTGGACCGGGCCCCTGCCTTTGAAGCCGAGCTTTCTCCTGAACATTCACTCCATATTCTAGAAGCTGCACTAGGCAGAGAGTACAAATTGTGGGAATCCAGCCCATAGATGTGTTTGATTTAATTCACACAGTGTTAATTCTTAGACACTACCTCTGAAATTTAAATAAAATTCCCAATTTTGGCTGCTCTTGGAAAGCTGCGGGGCTACAGTCCAGTAAGAGCTCCATCCCTTTTGGACGGGGTACATCCTCTGTCACAAACCTTGTACTCCGTGTCACCTGCTGGCTGTCCACTGCGTTTACTTTTGTGCCTGCCTGTTTTTCTTATGCTTGAGCCCCTTCGTTTTTCTCATCTGTCTCCTCAGTCTTCCCCCCCAGATGCATGCATGTGCGTGTTCAGTGGAGGTCACGACCTCACAGGGACATTTCAGTGTTTTGGTTCTATTTAGTGGAAACTGGTCACAGTTTTTTCATAAAGTGTAGTTTTTTCATAAAGAAGTTCTTAATCGTGTGAGTCCCTTATCCGCATCCCCCCTTCTCTTTTTTGCCCAAAGAAGTGTGTGATATATTCTATATGATGTAGGGCTGGAACAGCCCATGTTGACAGAGATGTCTCTCGTTTCAGATAACTAAGAAACTGGTCAAAGCGTCTGCAGAGAAGGACAAGCTCAGACTGCAAAGAGTAAGACCTTTTCCCCGAAGTAGAATGTTAGCCTGTGCTTCCTGCGTTAAACAGTAAGCAAGGTCCTGCCGCCCTCCCTGCTTGTCCAGACCAGCACTGATGCTGGCTTCGTTTCGCACGACCGGGCCCTGAGACGTGTGGCTTTTGCTCGTAGACTTTTCCAAGCTTTGCTCTTATTATTATCATTATTTCCACCGTCTGGAGAGTTGCCTTCCAAAGGACCCAGTCCCTTTCCCTGCATCCCAGGCCCCTTCCCGCGTGCTGTGCCGGTTTGGTGGCCGTGACACTAGATGGGTGACTATTGTACAGCATTCCTTTTTGTTGTCAGGAGGTCACCTCATGTCACACACTGCAAAGCAGAGCACTTTTTTCTCATTGCTATGAAGAGCAGAGAGGGCCAGCAGGCCTCTGCCCTGATGCCAGCTCACAGAAGGGGCGATGATACACTGGGCCGTGTGCTCACTGGCTGCTTCTGTGCCGTCCGCCTCATGGGCGGCACTCAATTTTTGTAGGTCAGATTTTGATGATGTTTTTAGTGTTAATCTCATTCTTTGTTGGAATCTCCGCGACGGGCTCGCATGGGGTGGGAATGGAGGCGGGGCTCCGGTATGACTGGTTTCCAGAAGCCATCTGCCTTCCTTAGTGATGAGAAGCAGTGCACCACCTTGCAGACGCTCCTTCCTCAAGTGTCCTGTGGGTCACAGGAAACTGCAGAGGATACCCTGTGGGGACTGGAACAGTCCAGACATTCCTCAGGGCAGAGGGTAGGGTACTGTCTAGAGATAAGGGTGTAGTCATAGGGCCCGACAAAAGCTGAGCTGCCGGGCTCCTAATGCCGGGATGCCCATTTCTTTTCTTTTCTTTTCTTTTTTTTTTAAATGTTTTATTTATTTCTAGGAGAGAGAGAGAGACAGCGTGAGCAGGGGAGGGTCAGAGAGAGAGGGAGACACAGAATACAAAACAGGCTCCAGGCTTTGAGCTGGCTGTCAGCACAGAGCCCGACGTGGGGCTCGAACCCATGAACCGCAAGATCATGACCTGAGCCGAAGTCAGACGCTTAACCGACTGAGCCACCTAGGCGCCCCCGGGACACCCATTTCTGATGAACGTGGGCCTTGAAAGTGACCCGGTGCTGTGGCAGAAGGGAGCACCTGTGTGTCTGGCCGGGCAGCCTCTCTGGGGGAAATCCAAGGTTGTATAATAGCACAGACATCAGGCCACGTACCAGCTGTTTGGAATGAGGAACTGATGTAGAGATAAAACAAAGTCAGTTTTTGCTTTTACTGTTTGTTTTCATTTATTTCCCCCTCATTTAGCACATTCCTGGTGCCCCATCCCGATTTTTCATTTCAGAGGAAAAAAAAATAAACCCTATAATCGTATATGATTTTGGGGGGATGAGAAGAAAAATGCTTTTGTTTTAAAGATAGAGAAGCAGGGGCGCCCAGGTGGCTTAGTAGGTTAAGCGTCCGACTTTCGCTTGGGTCATGATCTCGCGGTTCGTGGGTTCGAGCCCCGCGTCGGGCCCTGTGCTGACTGCCAGCTCAGAGCCTGGAGCCTGTTTCGGTCTGTGACTCCCTCTCTCTCTGACCCTCCCCTGCTCACACTGTCTCTCTCTCTCTCTCTCTCTCTCTCTCTCTCTCTCCTAGAAATAAATAAAACATTTAAAAAATAAATAAATAAAGATAGAGAAGCAGAACCTATAGGTGTTTCTCTTTTCTGATTAAATAAATGCAGTTCAGGCCTAACAGTGGGTAGCCTGGAGGTAGTTCTTTTTTATTTTTTATTTTAATTTTTAAATGTTATTTTTGAGAGAAAGAAGCAGTGTGAGTGGGGGAGGGGCAGAGAGCGAGGGAGACACAGAATCCGAAGCAGCTCTAGGCTCTGAGCTGTAGCACAGATCCTAACACGAGGCTCGAACCCACAAACCGTGAGATCATGCCTTAAGCTGAGGTCCGACGCTCCACCTGTTGAGCGACTCCCCCTCCCCTGGGCACAGAAAGGCTCTTACTTCAAATTGCCAGCAAGACCGCTGGCAGCTAGCCGGGGGCCTCACCGGTGTCCCCGCGCAGGCAGCAGGGGGGGGCGGCTGGTGCGGGGGCTCAGCCAAGCCTCGTCTCTCGGTCGCAGGACAAGGAGCGCCTGGGCAAGCAGCTCAAGCTGAGGGCGGAGAAAGAAGAAAAGGAGAAGCTGAAGGAGGAGGCCAAGCGGGCCAAGGAAGAAGCCAAGAAGAAGAAGGAGGAGGAGAAGGAGCTGAAGGAGAAGGAGAGGCGCGAGAAGAGGGAGAAGGACGAGAAGGAGAAGGCGGAGAAGCAGCGGCGCAAGGAGGAGCGGCGCAAGGAGCGGCAGGAGGCGCTGGAGTGCGTGTGCCTGGGGGGGGGGGGCACTCCCGCTGCTGCTGGCAGCCCAGGCTGGCTCGGGGTGCGCCCGCGCCCCTGCCTCGGGCTGGAGCTGTGGTTCCTGTCTCCCAGGGCGAAGCTGGAGGAGAAGAGGAAAAAGGAAGAGGAAAAACGGTTGCGGGAAGAGGAGAAGGTGGGCCGCTCTGCCGGGAATGCTGGGCTCGTTCAGCCCGCTGTCCCTTGGTCTCGGGCAGCCAGGTGGCCCTCGTGGGGAGTGCCGCGTGTGCACATGCCCTCCGGTGGCGGCAGGTTCCCCGTACCGCACGCCTCACGTGGAGATGGGCCGATGCCTGGCTGGGGGTGGGGTCGGTGGGTTTCGAGAGCCGGCTTCAAAGTAATGCTTTCAAGTTCAGAGTGCCGGGACTCCCGTTCCGGGGGCCTTCGGCACATTTTCAGACACACTGCTTCTCTCCGTTCCTTCGTGCTCACCTTCTCTTCCGTTGCAGCGCATTAAAGCGGAGAAGGCTGAGATCACCAGGTTCTTTCAGAAACCAAAGACCCCGCAGGCCCCCAAGGTGAGCAGCCGGCCTCCTCTGGCTTGGCTTTTTGTCTTTGTCATGCTCCCCCTCTTTGAAAAATAAAAGGGTATCTTCTGATCAGCTAGCTTCCCTTTCATTGAGAGGAAGTCCCTGCTTGCCTACTGGAGGGAGCGTTTATTTGTGGTAGAATCTGGAGGCTCACTATTTTGTCACTCACCATGTCCTTGAAAAGGTGAAGAGTGGCAGGTTGGCTAAAATACTGCCAGGTGTTGGGAGGTTGCTTCCTAAACGGTTTTGCCGCAGCAGCTGTGGGGGAGGGTGTCCGAGAAGACCCAGTCCTCACCCCCATGGGCTTGATGCTCCAGATGGGAGGCAACGTTAAGCATGAAACAACAGTTTAGAATTCTGCTCCCTCAGCCTGGCATCTGTCACGTCTACCAGTGTCTGCTTTCAGAGACCGCAGACTTCCTCCCGTCCCCCTCCCTCCATGCTCCGGGGGAACCCATCCCCCCCAGTGCAAGGGTGTCCATCTAAAGCTTTCTCTGCATTTACATCCCTTCATATGTTTGTCTGTTTATACATGTAATAAGCCATGAGTCTGTCATGTCCCTACTTTGATTTCGTAGCCGCATCTCGAATTGTTGCCGTGCAGGTACACTTGGGTCAGCTGTGTGCTTTCTGTTGCTGCAACCCTTTCATAGTATGGATGGCGTCATGGTTTATATGTCCGTTGCCCTGTCGATGCCCCATTAGGGGCACACGGAGTGTCACTAATACTCCTCTCTGCACATGTGCCGACAGCCACCTGGACACGGGCCAGATGCTCCATCCACAGATAAGCCCTTGGGCGGAATCCTATTACTTCCTGTCCAGGTGCCCTCCCAGCACAAAGCGCCGATGTCCGTGCTTAGCGGTGTGGGGACACATGCTGGTCCCTACCTTCCACTAGCACAAAATGTGATGTGTTTTTTTTTTTTAACTTCACTAACCCAATGGGTAAAAAGAAATTGATACCCTTTTTTACTTTACGTTTTTCTTTTATTCTACTTAGACATCGTTTTTTGTTTACCATTTTATTTCTTCTGTGAAATATTCCTATTTTTTACCCATTTTTCTGCATGGTTGGCTTTTCCTCTGACCTCTAAGAGCTGCTTACACAGCCAGGATTCTCATTCTTGGTGACACACATGACAGATACTGCCTCTCAGTCTGTTACCTGCCGTCTAGCCTGTTCACGGCGTCTTCTGTTGTACAGAAGTCTTTCTCTTCAGTGTCAACATTTTAAATTTTTCATGGCAGTTTGCGTGTGGTTTCAAAGCCTTGTGTGTCCTGTGGCCGGAGACAAACATTTTCTTTCCCAGTTTGTTTTCATTTTGCTTTTTGCTTATTTATGGTTTTTTTGTTTTTCTTTTTACCTCTTGTTTTTTCAATGCGTGGTCCCTTAGCGTGGCTGCTCTCTGTGGCTGTCATGTGGGGCACGGCCCTAACTCTGGCCTGTGGTACCCGGCGTCCCAGCACGTGTTCATTAATGAGGTGGGCAGTCTGCCGCTTCTTACCTTGGGCTTCGAGTCGGAATCACGAGAGAGCTTTACAGAATCATGGAGCCTGGGTCCCACCCCAGAGCACCCCTCAGCCCGGCGTGGGCAGCCCCTGGACAGCCTGCTATGCGGCCGTGATGAAGCCTCCGGCCACAGTGCCCTTTCTTCAGTGAGGCTGAAGGCTGGCTTTCTTCCACAAAAGCCCTAGACGTGGACTCTCCTCCCCACCGCCCATGTCCTCGAGTGCCGCCGGCTCTGGGCCCCACTGGCACACACATTGCTGCTGCTGAAGGGGCTCTGAGAAGGGACAGCAAGGCCACCAGAATTTACAGTGGATGATTCTTTGGACACAGACACTGACGTGTCAGGTCCACAGCAGCCTTCAGTGTGGGGATGGGCTCCAGGCAGTAAGGCAGGTTATGGTGCGACTCTGGGCACAGTCCCTCTCCTGGACCTCAGTTTCCTCAGCTGGGATTTTTGCTCTCATTTCTCGCCCCCACCTTCTTCTTACTTTTTATTATTTTAATTTTTTTAAAAGTTTATTACTTTTACTTATTTTTTATCTTGAGAGAGAGAGTGTGCATGCATGAGCAGGGGAGGTGCAGAAAGAGAGGAAGAGAGAATCCCAAGCAGGCTCTGTAGCTTTCAGTGCAGAACCCATCACAGGACTCTATCCCATGAGCCATGAGATCCTGACCCGAACTGATACCAAGAATTGGACACCCAACCGACTGAGCCACCCAGAGGCGCGCCCCCCCCACCGCTACTTAAAAAAAAATTTTTTTTTAATGTTTGTTTATTTTTGAGAGAGAAACAGTGTGAGTGTGGGAGGGGCAGAGAGAGAGGGAGACACAGAATCTGAAACAGGCTCCAGGCTCTGAGCTGTCAGCACAGAGCCCGACACAGAGCTTGAAATCTGGAATGGTGAGATCATGACCTGAGCTGAAGTTGGACGCTTAACCAATTGAGCCCCCCAGGTGCCCCGACCACTGTTTTTTAAAGAGCCATGTATATTGAGGTGTTTATAGTGAAAACTCCCATTCAGTGAGTGTGACAATGTGTGGGATTCCACAGCACCTTAATCCAGATCTAGAGTATTTCTCTTACCCCGTACGGCTCCCTTAGAGTCCACAGCCTCCTCCCCACTTCCCAGCCCCTGGCAACTACTCATGTGACCTCTGACCTTGTAGTTTTGCCTTTTCTAGAAATCTGTATTGGTGACGTCATGTGGCGTGTAGCCTTTGGTGTGTGCCCTGGGGCCTACCAAGCTGGAGGGATCTGGGGAGCCTTGTGCTGTGTGTCCGGCTCTTCCCCGCCGCTGCCGAGGGGCCGTCCCAGCGCACGACGGCGCCGTCATGCCCTCTTCTCCGTTTCAGACCCTGGCTGGCTCTTGTGGGAAGTTTGCCCCTTTTGAAATTAAAGAGCACATGGTTCTTGCCCCTCGGTTTCGGACTGCCTTCGACCAGGACCTCTGCGATCAGCTGGACCAGCTCCTTCAGCAGCAGAATGGTGAATTCTCCTTCCTGAAAGATCTGAAAGGCCGGCAGCCCCTCAGCTCTGGACCCACCGTGGCTTCAAACCGAAGCACGGACATCTATAACAGGTTCGTGGCCAGGGAGACAGTCCTCTGCCTGTTGGTGAAGTCAGAGCGCAGGTGGAGAGTCTGGGAAGCGGCCCGGGACAGCCCTGGCTTCTGGGCTGCTGCTGGCTTGGCTTTGGGCCACTTGTCTCTCTTCTGGCGTCCCGTGTGCAGTGGACTTGCAGGCAGCTGCTGCTGTGGAATGCGCATCCCTGTCCTGTTCCCGGGCTCCCCGGGCGGGAGTCCCATGTCCCGTTCCCGGGCCCTCCGGGCGGGGGTCCTGTCCTGTTCCCGGGCCCTCTGGGCGGGAGTCCCGTGTCCCGTTCCCGGGCTCTCCGGGCGGGGGTCCCGTACTGTTCCCGGGCCCTCCGGGCGGGGGTCCCGTGTCCTGTTCCCGCGATCCCCGGGCGGGGGTCGTGTCTCCGCACCGGCCTCCCCGCATGGGCGTTTCCCTGTTCTGGTCGCTCTGCGTCCCCTCCACAGCCCTGCTTCTGTAACTGCTGGGCCAGCACTTAGCAGTCTTGTTCCTCCCTCCGTCTTGGCTTCATGTCCCTGGAATAAATGTTCCTTAGCTTTCTTGGGAGCAGGTGGTTACCCATCTTTGTGATGTTTACGGCCTGCTTCCTCGAGAAGCCCGGGTGGCAAACGGGCGCGTCATGGGGGAGGCACGTTACTGAGTTTGGTGGCTCCCCCAGCGATGTGGTGATCGTGGAGAGCGGCAAGGTGGACGGCGTTCCTGACAGGAAGAAGTTTGGCAGGATGAAGCTCCTGCAGTTTTCCGAGAATCACCGCCCGGCGTACTGGGGGACGTGGAATAAGAAGACGACTGTCATCCACCCGAGGGACCCCTGGGCGCAAGACAAGGTGAGCACGTGGCAGACGGGCGGATGGTCCCGGCACACCGGCCCGTGTTCCTTCTCGTTTTGCCTTTTTCACACTGGTCTCCTGGATTCCATGCATATTGTAGCTTTTCTGCTCTGCCAGCCCTGAAAGACAGCCGTGCCTGACGTTCCGTGTCTTTGTTTTCTCAGAAGCTCCTGGACTACGAGGTGGACAGTGACGAGGAGTGGGAAGAGGAGGAGCCGGGAGAGTCCCTGTCCCACAGTGAGGGGGTGAGCGCCAGCCCGCACCGGTTCAGGCTTCACCCAGAAGGCAGGCCCCGGGCTGAGTCCACTCACGTATAGGCTCTGTTCGACCCATGGTGTCGTCTGAAAGTTTCAGGCGTGTGTAACGTCCAGGTTTCTACCTTGTCTTAGGAACCCTCACCTGATGACACCTGCCCCTCCCGTCTCACATCTGGGTGGCTTCGCTCGCCGTGTGGTAGCTGAGCCCGGCCCGCTGTCAGCTACTGGGGTTGGGCCACCAAGTTTCTCCCGGTCCTTGCACTGTCCAGAAGAGTGTCTGTTAGGTGTTCGCAGGCTCACGTTCTGAACAAAGTAGATGTTCTGTTGCTACGTGTTATGAACGTCTTTTTTTTTTCTTTTTGAGGATGATGATGATGAAGTGGGAGAGGATGAAGATGAGGATGATGGTTTTTTCGTACCCCATGGGTACCTATCTGAGGATGAGGGAGTCACTGAGGTAAGGGAGTGAGCAGGGAGGTGATCGTCCCTGAGAAGGCTGGGCTGGGCACCAGCTTGGTGGCTGCCAGCCTGGGGGCTGTGACACTGGTGCCCTGAGGTTTGCGGGTCAGAGCACTAAACCACTTTGGTTCTTTTTAAATTTTCTTAGCTGAGGTATGAACTTACCAAAAACCATACAGGTTTGAATCATTGAGTGCAGTGAACTTTAACAATTGGCATTTATAAATCCATCGCCCAAAATGAAATCTAGGACTTTTCCATCTCTCCCGAAGGGGCCCCCGTGGCCCTGGGAGTTAGCCCTGAACCCCCACCACCAACTTTCCAGACCAGTCTCTGGGCTGTGGAGGAACAGACAAGTGTGGCCATGCCTGGGGTGCTTTTGTGTGTCCAAGTCGGACTGGAGGGATAGGCGTGTCTGAGGTGACCACGGGCTCCCTGGGGTTAGACAATGGAGCTGCACCTGGCGTGGAAGGGCCTGGGCCCATCGGTTGATCTGGGCATGGGATTTGGGGGTGGTGATTTGATGGCCCTGGCATGCCACGCTCACCAGGAAATCCAGACTGGCCTTGAGAGGCTTACTGGTGACATTAGGATAATAGCTGAGACTTGCCAGTCATGACCAGAGAGGATGCTTCCACATGGCAAATGGCATGCGTGTCGGTCACTATAGCATTAGAAGAGGCCTGCGGGACGCGGTGGGGCCCCAGGGTGCCCTGCCCCAGCATGCTCTTCCCTCTCACCATTCCGGAGGCGGCATGAGAGGGCACGGGCCCCCGGGGACCCCGAGTAAGCACTGTTCTCCAACCTGCAAGGAGTGTGCCGACCCAGAGAACCACAAGGTTCGCCAAAAACTGAAGGCCAAAGAGTGGGACGAGTTTTTGGCCAAGGGGAAGAGGTTCCGCGTGCTGCAGCCCGTGAAGATCGGCTGCATCTGGGCGGCCGACAAGGATGGTGGTGCCGACCTGAAGGTGCTGCAGCAGTTCACGGCCTGCCTCCTGGAAACGGTGCCGTCCGAGGAGGAGCAGACGCCCAAGGCCTCCAAACGAGAGAAGAGAGACCAGCAGAGTGAGTGCCAGCGTCTGGCGGAAGGGGAGGGGATCGGGCTCCCTGCTGTCCCGGGCCCAGGAGACTTTATTAGGTGTTTGGATTAAAACGTAGAAGGTCTTTGGGGCGCCTGGGGGGCTCAGTCAGTTGAGCGTCCAACTTCAGCTCAGGTCACGATCTCGGGGTTCGTGGGTTCGAGCCCCACGTCGGGCTCTGTGCTGACAGCTCAGGGCCTGGAGCTGCTTCAGATTCTGTGTCTCCCTCTCTCTCTGACCCTCCCCTGCTCACGCTGTCTCTCTCTCTCTCTCAGAAATAAATAAAGCTTTTTAAAAATTAAAAAAAAAGAAATAACATTTTTTAAAAAACCGTAAATGTAGAAGGTCTTTGAACAGAAAACAGAAGACCGCGCACAGCCACGCAGGGCAGCCGTTCAGGTAGTGCACTTCCCCAGAGCACCCGGCCAAGGCCGCGCGCCCCGTCAGCTGTGCCTCCCCTTCACAGCCAGGGGAGGCCCCGCGGCTCGGCAGGGGAGCATGGAGGAGGGACAGGGGCCTAGCGTGAGGCCTGATAGTTCAGCCAGAGAAACCCGCTGCAAGAGAGAGGCAGGCCTTCACAGACTTCTCTGCGGCTACTGCGCTTGTCTTAAACCTGCCCTTAGAAGGCCACCTTCAGGGCAACTGGGCCTCAGTCATTAAGCATCCGATTCGGTCTCTGCTCAGTTCTTGATCTCAGGGTTGTGAGTTCAAGCCCTGCATTGGGGTCCACACTGGGTGTGGGGCCTGCTTAAAAAAAAAAAAGTTGTGGGGTGGTTGTGTTTTTTTGTTTGTTTGTTTGTTTTTTAATTAAAAAGGCCATCTGGAAACTATGTGTCTTGACTTGGTGACAGATCGGGGAGCAGCATGCGATGTTTGTTCTCTCTCCCCCGTGTTCCCTCCCCTCTGCCAGTCTTGGCCCAGCTGCTCCCGCTGCTGCACGGGAACGTGAACGGAAGCAAGGTGATCATCCGGGAGTTCCAGGAGTGCTGCCGCCGCGGGCTGCTCGGCAAGGACGCGGGCAGTCCCGACAGCAGCTCCGCCAGCCCGCCGAGCCCCGGCTCTTCCCGCCCACAGACCCCCACTGGCAGTGAGGACGCCGCCGTGCCCTCCAAGGCGAGGCTCAAACGGATCATTTCTGAGAACTCAGTGTACGAGAAGAGGCCTGACTTCAGGATGTGCTGGTACGTCCACCCGCAGGTGCTGAAGAGCTTCGATCAGGAGCACCTGCCCGTGCCGTGCCAGTGGAGTTACGTCACCACGGTGCCCTCGGCCACCAGGGAGGACAGTGGCAGCTCCCCGGCCGCGGGGCCCGGCCAGGGCACACCGGTATCGCTGAAGAGGAAGTCAGCGGGCAGCATGTGCATCACCCAGTTCATGAAGAAGCGCAGGCACGACGGGCAGGTGAGGGGTGGGGCGGGGGCGCTTTCTCGTTTTCAATAAAGTGTGTTTTTAGAGCAGTTTTAGATTCACGGCAAAGGTGATCAGAAAGCATAGTGATTTCCCACACGACCCCCCTCCCCCGCCGCAGTTTCCCCACCGTCGACCCGGCACCAGAGCTGTGCATTTGTCGCAGTCGACAGCCTACATCCACGTGTCCTTGTCCCCCGAGTCCCCAGTTGGCATCAGGGGTCCTTCTTGGTGCTGTGTGGTCTGCAGGTTTGGACAGACGTGCAACGATGTGTATCCGCCACTGTGATCTTGTCCAGAGCAGAGTCACAGACCCAAACGTGCCCTGTGCTCCATCTGCTCATCCGTTCCTCCCCCCACACTCCTAGTGACCACACATCTCTGTATTGTCCCCGTTGTTTTGTCTTTTCCAGAATCACAGGCTTGGGTGCACACAGCATGTAGCCTTTTTAGATTGGCTTCTCTCGCGTAGCTCTGTGTATCTCCGGTTCTTCTTGACTTTTCATGGCTGCGTAGCTCATTTCCTTTTCGCACCCAACAGCATTCCATGCAGTGGCTTTTTAGTTTAGTGTTTTGTTTTGTTCTTAATTTTTTAACAGTTTATTCTGAGAAAGAGTGAGTGAGAGTGGGGATGGGCACCGGGAGAGGGAGAGAGAGGCAATCCCAAGCAGGCTCCCCCCTATCAGCATGCGCTTCGGGCTGGATCCCACCCACGAACCGTGACTGTGATCTGAGCTGGAATCAAGGGTTGGACCCTCAACCAGCTGAGCCGCCTAGGCGCCCCCACTTCTTAGTGTTCTAAATTTCTTTCTGCTTTTACGTTCACTTAATGTGGTTACTGAGCACTTCCTGTGCATCAGGTACCTTGCTGGACCTTGTGTGCGGTGATGAGCAGAGCCCACCAGATGGGAGGCACCGATGGGAGTCTGTCACTGATCACAGGCAGTGCGGGAGCAAGTTCCCAGAGCAGCCTGGGGGTCCTGGGGCGCCGGGTGGCCTCAGGGACACGCGTGGGGGGCGGCCTCCAGGGCCCTCCGCTTGCCCGAGGGACGGGTGCCCCAGCGGCAGCCTTCGCTGGTGTTGCGTGTGTCTGATTTTCTCCTTCCTGGAACACGAGTGGAATGAGTTCCTTTTCTTTCACGCGTCTAAGTCTCACCAGAGATGGATCTTGTAGCATCGGATCCTCGTTTCAGGCATGCGATTCCCGGAAGTACAGGTTTTGAGACTAGACTTTATGAGGAGAATGAGATCGAGAGATCTAAAAAGGCGTGTCTCCCCCTCACATCCAGTGGCCTCTGCAGGGGAGGTGTGGGTTGGGGGCTGGGTGCCAAAGGCTAGATGGTGATGCCCCCTCACGCCCCACTCCTGCGCTGCTTCTCTGACGTTAGTCACCTTTCGGCTTAAAAACTAAAGTGGTGGGGCGCCTGGGTGGCTTAGTCGGTTAAACGTCCGACTTTCGCTTAGGTCGTGATCTCGCGGTTCGTGGGTTCGAGCCCCGCGTCGGGCTCTGTGCTGGCTGCCAGCTCAGAGCCTGGAGCCTGTTTCAGAGTCTGTGACTCCCTCTCTCTCTGACCCTCCCCTGCTCACGCTGTCTCTCCCTCTCTCCTAGAAATAGATAAAACATTTAAAAAAAAAAAACAAAAAACTAAAGTGGCCTCAGAGCACAGAGGCAGGAGGGATTACTCCTGGGGTGCTGTCAGCCCGCCTGAGGCCTTCGACACAATTGGGGTTTGTTTGTTTATTTTCAAGTTTGTTTATTTTGAGAGAGAGAGAGAGAGAGAGAGCACGAATGGGGGAAGGGCAGAGAGAGAATCCCAAGTAGGTTCTGCAGTGTCCACACAGATCCTGACGCGGGGCTCAGTGTCATGAACTGTGCCATCATGACCTGAGCCGAAGCCGGACGCTTAACGGACTGAGCCACCCGGGCGCCCCTGGACTTTGCTGCCTCGTAAGCCTTCCTTTTTTTTTTTTTTTTTTTTTTTTAATATTTCTATTTATTTCTAGGAGAGAGAGAGAGACAGCGTGAGCAGGGGAGGGTCAGAGAGAGAGGGAGTCACAGACCGAAACAGGCTCCAGCCTCTGAGCCGGCAGTCAGCACAGAGCCCGATGCGGGGCTCGAACCCACGAACCGCGAGATCATGACCCAAGCGAAAGTCGGACACTCAACCGACTAAGCCACCCAGGTGCCCCGTCGTAAGCCTTCCTTTTAAGCTACCCACTGTTAGCTGACCTCAGGGCAAGGCTGGCGCAGGGCTGTCCTGGGGGAGCCTCAGGCCCACAGGTTGCTCCCTTCCCTGCGCTGCAGCCGAATGAGGGCCTTCGTCAGGCCTGTGACGGGTTCAGGCTGCTGAGCAACAGAACCTTTTCGTGTCGGCACTGTCGTCACCGAACAGTCTTAGGAGGAACCGGAGTGGGACTGGCTCTGCCTGCGTTGTCCCCTTATCTGTGTCTGCAGGCCTCTGCTCTCTCCCCGCCCACAGGGCCCCGCTGTGTCTGTCTGTTTCACCGGGGTGGATGTAGAGTCACACGTTGTCACGTGATGGTCACAGCTGCATCCTGAGCCCCGCCGTGCTCTTCCACCTGTGGTTGTCCTCATTTGGGTTCCTAACCCATGCTTGCGTGCAAAACCATGATTTTAGCCCCTGTTACGTGTTGCCTTACATGCCTGGTACTGTACTAGGCATTTTATACAAACCCTGTATTTCATGGGTAAGATGCTTTGTCATTTTATGGAGGCACCAGGAAAGAAGTGCTCCCAGTTAAAGCAGGGTGACACCGCAGGTGACCCGTGGATGTCTGAGGAAGTGTGTGTGGGGACTTCCATCTGATGATACACACGGGAGCAGCAGCCCTGTGCTTCTGTTCCCCGTTCACACGTGAGCTTCGTAGAGGCTCAGCAGTGTGGGGGCCTCAACTGAAGGCCACACGGCGCGCGAGCCACGCTCCAGGCCCTGCGCGGGGCTCACCTGCTGTGCCTGGGGGTCTAAAACTGTTCGGGCTGAAGCACACGCAGAGCAGACTACCATCTTTGGAGTTCTGGGCTCGCTGGACCCAGTGATTCTGACTCAGTAGGTCTGAGAGAGGAATCTAAAGTCTGGTTTTGTTAATTTTTTTAACGTTTGTTTTTGAGGCAGAGAGTAAGCACGAGCTGGGGAGAGGCAGAGAGAGAGGGAGACACAGAATCTGAAGCAGCTCCAGGCTCTGAGCTGTCGGCACAGAGCCCGACGTGGGGCTCGAATCCACTAACTGTGAGATCATGACCTGAGCCGAAGTTGGATGCTCAACTGACTGAGCCCCCTAGACGCCCCTAAAGTCTGCATTTTAAAAGCCCCTCAGGAAATGCCACGTGACAGCCCCAGCGCGCCGTGTGGGCAGCACGGGGTGTGCATCGGGGAGTGAGATGCCAGAGTGCCCGGCTCTGGGCGTGATCTGGGAGTGGTTCTGTGGGCAGCGAGCCGCACCTCTGCTCTTCCGAGTGGGACACCCTGCTCCATGGCCCTCTTGTCAGGCCACCAATAATGCGGCCCCAGCATTACAGCATCAATACAGAAGTGTTTGTCTCGGCAGCAAGAGGCCCTGAGCTCCTGTGCTGACAGGCTCCCCGTGTCCCGCTCCCTCCTTCCGTTGCGCGTGGCCCTTGTCTTCGTGGTCACACACGGCTGTCTCCCCTCCAGCCAGCAGGGCCGAGTGGCAGAGACTCCGTTTAGCTGGAAAGGGATGCCCCCCGCAGACTTCCACCTGAGTCCGTCGGGCCAGAATCGTTGGCTCAGCCCACCGGCTGCAGGAGAGGCTGGGTGAGGGGACTGGCCGGCTCCCTCAACAAAATTCTGATTCTGTTTTAGGAGGGGAGGGCGGATGGCTCTGGGGCTTGCGCTGAGCAGGCCCCCTACCGCACGACACCCACATAAAGTGAGAGACACAAGTAAACTTCTAGAAGGGGGATAGAGGCACGGTGAAGCCGCTGGTGCTTCTGTAATCTCGGGGGTAGTGGCTGCAGACCACAGGCGTGCGCAGGTGGAGCTGTTAGGTCTGCCGGGTGGGCTCTTTCAAACCTGTGGGAATTTAAAAATCTGTTTGCATCAAAGTAGTTCTAACACGTGTTCACCAGGTGTCCTGGTCACAGAGCTGAACAGGCTGAGGGGAGGCGCCAGTTCTGCGTCGGTGCTGTGCGGTCCTAGGGTGACTCGACCTTTAAAACGGGGAGAGGCTCTGCGTTCCCTTCCTGGTCAGAAATCTGTGCTCAAAATGACCCGGAATGGGTTACAGAGCTCGTTCTTGCCGGCTGCCGAGCGCACAGCGGGACTCGGGTGCCGTCCGAAGTCTCGCTGTGGAAGCCTGGCCTGTCCCCGGGGCTGCGCCTGGTGACTCGTCTGGGAACTGGTGGAGGCGTGGGAAGCCTTGTGGGCCTGCACTCGGGAGTCCCGGCCGCAGGGCCGTGAGCGAGGACCGTCGGTGGTTCCTTTTGCTCGGCGGGCCCGGCGAGCAACTGCCAGTCGGGGCAGTGAGAGCCGGCGCTCTGCTCTTATCCAGTGAATTCTTTTAAATGGGTAGTTGGAAGCCCCCCTCCGTGTTCTGCCAGCGGCAGCGCGGCTCTCTCTGGGGGCCCTTGTGTCCGTGGGGCTGTCCAGCCGGGCCCGGGCCCAGTCTGCACACCCCGCGTGGCCTTGTGCCGGCTCTCACCCCTCTTCCGGGCAAAGGCAGCCTTCCGTGGCACAGAATTCCAGGTGTTCTGCGGAGTAGGCCTCCTGCTGAAATAAGCCCACCTCTGCCGGTTCTTTGTTCATGTACAAAGGCGCCCATGTGCACGGTCGGTGTTTAAAATCAGTCCTTTCCACGCTCTCTGCCCCCTGGTGCAAGCCGGTGACCATGGCTCCGGGATGTCGGTAGGAATTCTCCTGGTGGAGGCGCTGCCGGACTCCCGCCCACAGTTGCTCGGGTGGCATCGTCCCTGGCGGGAGTGGTGTAAGCATGAGTGAGCCAGAAATCCAGATTTCTAAGTCAGAAACAGTTCACAAATAATGCCGGTGGTAGTTTTCGGGGATTTGAGTGCGGTCCTTTGAGACA
This sequence comes from Hyaena hyaena, assembly GCF_003009895.1. Classification (NCBI taxonomy): domain Eukaryota; kingdom Metazoa; phylum Chordata; class Mammalia; order Carnivora; family Hyaenidae; genus Hyaena; species Hyaena hyaena. The sequence goes on along the minus strand of NW_024080931.1, from coordinate 983,729 downwards.
CCCCGCCCCCCGCCCCCCAGGGCTCCTTTGCTGATAGGCTCTCAAGCGGACTCCTCAGATTTGTTGCCAGAATGGTGGGGGGGGGGGTCACAGCAGCCCACCTGCCGCTGCTGCTGATGGCCTGTGTGCCCTTGTCTGTCCAGGTCGGAGCTGGGGACCTGGATGGCTTCCAGGCGGACACCGAGGAGGAGGAAGAGGAGGACGGCGACTGTGTGATGCTGGACATCTCGGATGTTGGGGGTGAGAAGGGTCCCAGCCCTCGTCTTTCATCAGCCCGGCAGGAAGGGAAGGACGTGCCCTCTCGCTCCCACGCGCCTCTTGTCTGTGAACACTGAGGCTGAGTGATGGGACCCCAAAGGCCCTGGGGGATTGGGGTGGGTGCGGGCGGTGGGTTCCAGTGCAGGCCCCGGAGGGTCTGACTTGTGTGAACGTTGCTGGGGGCACATTCGGACTGGACTGCAGTAGCCGTAGCAGAAGTAGGTGCAGTAGTAGTGGGCTGGCTGTTGAGTGCTGACCATGTCGTGGCACTGTTCCAGAAGCTTCCGAGAGAATCCTCAGTGCTGCCCCTGCGGTGCTGCCCTACGGGCTGAGTGCCGTGAGGCAGAGCGGTGGAGTCCTGGGGTGGTCTTGGTGGTAGATGGGTCTCAGAGGGGCCCGAGGAGAGGTGGGAGCCGAGTAGATTTGGGTGGGGGGGTGGGTGGAACGGAAGCACAAGGGCTCGGTTGTGAGGGCGCACCACAGGGCCGGTGTGGCCAGTGACGGAGGCTGAATTTGACTCTTGCTGGGCGAGCTGAGGAGGGGACAGGGTGTGGGGGCCGTGGGGGGCAGAGACCCTCCACCCAGTCTTGGGGTGCAGCCCGCTAAAGCCCTCTCCCTCTCTTGCCTTGCAGAGGCCCAGGCCCCGTGTGGAACCACTTCCGGAGCTGGGGGGTCCATGGGGCTGGACAGCAGCGAGCGCCCCCTGCCCGCCAGCTCGCTCGGCCCCTGCTGAGGGCCCCGTGGGCCCCGTGCGGGTGTGGAGGGTGGTTATAGGGTCCCCAAGCGCCTCTCGGATACTTGAAAGCCCTGCGAGTCTGTGTGAAGAGCACTTTGTCCTGCTTCGCAGACCTCCCGAGGTCTGGAAAGGTTTATATAGGATGCTTGATTTGTTCCTTTTGATATTTGTAAAAACGTTCCCCCCAAAAGCTGCATATTAATCTGCCCTTTAATAAAGCATTATCGCGATGTGAGGGCCCGTCCAGGGGAAGCCCGGTGGCACCCCGCGGGCCCCGGAGCAGGCACTGTGATGAAATGCTTGTAAATGCGTTGGAGCCGCTGCGGCTCCCGGACCTGAGGGGGGTGTGTATAAACTTCTTGTCCAGCCCCGACCTGGCGCGTCTCGTCTTCTCAAACGCCTTGTTTCTTGTGAGTGGGTGTGTGCGGTCCCCTGGGGCCTGAGCCGCCTCGCTGCCCGCGCCGAGCTGGTGGGTGTCCGCTCCCCTGCCCCACGCATGCCTCTGTCCTTCGTGTAACTGTGAAGTCCTCACCCCTGTGCTGACCTAGTTCAAGGTGAAGGTTTCTCCGAAAGTGCACACGCCGGCCCGTCCCCCCTGCCCATCCGTCAGGTGAGCAGTCCGGTCCAGCCTCTGGAACTGCAGCTGCTCCCAGATCGGCAGCGGGGTTGAGCCACCCCTCGGGAAGAGCGCGCGGGTGGCTGCGGGCCCCTGGGCCCTGTCCCCAAGGCCCCGAAGCAGCTCCGTGTCGGGGCTGTGGTGGGCCCCGCAGAGGCATCTGAGCGCGTCGGAGCCGCGGGGGAGCTGCGGTGCCGGCAGAGCTGGCGGACTGCACTCAGCCTGGACTCCGGCCGCCACGCGGTTTCTGCCCCTCCTGCATGGACTGGGTTCGGCTGAGACAGGATGACCCCACCCCACCCGAGGGGCACTCAAAGGCAAGGGCTCCATTCCTCCCACCCATTTGGGTGCGGCCGATGAACACCCCGCTTTCAGGGTGAGGGCCCAGCCCCGGAGGACTGAATACAGGTGGGTGCGCCACGTCTGGTGGGACTCCCTCAGCCACTCTAGTCCCCTGAAACCGATTGTAAGTGGCCACCTGACAGCCTGCAGTCCGCTCCAAGTAGCTGTGGGCAGGGAGGGGACGTGCGACGGGAGGGGCAGGTTGTGTTCTAAGACCCGAGGGCCAAAGAGGACAGCCTGGGTCTTGCCCCGTGTGAGAACAGAGCAGCTGGTGGCCCAGGTGGGAAGCAAAGGCACGGTGGGGGGCTGTTTGCTGGCCGGGGGGTCTCTGCGGGCCCTTTGGTTTTGAAATTACATCTGAGGTTTCAAAGCTTGGAGTCTGTCCATCCCCCCAGCTGGCTGTGCAGGGAGGGGAGGATCCTGCAGGGGCTGGGGCTGGACTGGCCCGGGGGGAGGGGCTCAGTGCAGGGGAGCAGCTGTGGGCATCTCACCTTGGGGTGCAACCAGGGGCAGTGCCTCCCCATTTATTCACTTCCCGTGGCCGCCCAAGCAGGTCACCGCCGATTTGGCTTAAAGCCAAACCTGTTGTTACAGTTCTGGGAAGTGAGAAGTCTGACACGGGTCTCAGGTCAAAACCAAGGTGTGGCCGGGACAAGTGCCTCCTGGGCCCCTGGAGGGGGGACCGTCCCCCTGCCTCCCCGGTTTCCAGAGGTGCCCGTGTTGACTTGTGGCCCCTCTGTCATTGCCACCTGCAGCCTGGCATCTTCTATCTCTCACTTCCTCCCTCGTGAGGACCCCTGTGGGGACGCTGGGCCCACCCAGATAACCAGGACTCCCCCCCTCCCCCCCGGGGACCCTCAGTCACATGCATGGCCACTCTTGTTGATACATAAAGTGACAATACCAGGGATTGGGGCCGAGGGCGGGCTGTGGGGACCTTGTTCTGCCCGGCACGGTGGGACCACAGTAAAACGGGGCCTTCAAAAGCCCCTGGCCCCCTGATGCCAGGTCCCTGGGAGGCCCGCCCTCAGCAGGTGTCCACCCACCTGGTCCCACCGCACTGGGAGCCACACTTGGGCTCCTCTGTGGGCAGCTCCCTACCCGTGCGCCACGGCTCCCGTTCACCAGCAGGAGACCAGACACACGACCTGTTTATTTGGGTTCGTCATTCAGTAATCACAGAACGGAGTCCTGACCGGCTCCGTGTGTCCTCTTCTGCCGCCCTCCCCAGGCGCCCCACGGCTCCAGGTCAGGGCCAGCGGCGGCCACCGGGCCACAGCACGTGGGGACGGGGCACGTGCTGTAGGCCTACTCGCCTGCGTTCTGTGATCCTGCAGCTGGCTGCCACCCAGCGTGACAGAGGACAGCCCGGCAGCTGCCTTCTGAGAGCCCTCTCCAGGTGGCGGTCCAGGCGCGCGTCACGGCCGACCAGCGCCGCTCCCCGTGCCCGACGTGCTCTGTGGACCAGCAGTTCTGGAGGAGCAGGGTGCCCGGGGGGTGGGAGGCAGGGTGGAGGCGGCAGGAGAGCATGAGACAGACCCACACGGGGTAAAGCCAACCCTGCTTTTATTTCACGAGAGCTTCTCGATGACTGACAGGAGCTCAGGCTTCAGAATAGAAGAGTCCGGTTCAGCCCCTGCGGCCCTGATGTCCTCCAGCACGGCCGCGTCCCACGAGAAGGTCAGGAGGGCAGAGGGCACCTGCCAGGGTGGGCCAGAAGCCTCAGCCTGGCTCAGGCCGCGACGTGTCCCTCCCGCCATCAGCCCAGCCCCGCCCCACAGCAGGGGCCTGACCACAGCCCGGGGCTGGCAGGAAGGCAGGACTTGAACCCAAGAGCCTGGCCCGAGGATCCCTGCGCTGCCCACCATCCAGGGCTGGAGTTCATGCCTCCAGGACGCCCGGAGAGGCACCCGCAGGCAGGCCCCTCGCTCACCAGCCCGCACTCGTTGAAGGCCAGGCTCTCCTCCTCCGACAGCTTCTGCCCGCCCGACGCCAGCAGCTCAAAAGGCAGCCAGTCGCTCTGCAAGGCCTCCCGGACGAAGGCGTACAGCGCGGCCACCCGCTCCCGCGCATAGAAGGTGCCTGGGTGGGCGGCACGGTCGGTGGGGCCAGAGCTCAGGGGAGCACCCCCAGCACCCACCTGCAGCTCCGGCCCCCGCCCGCCGCGCTCACCCTGCAGGAGGCAGCCGTCCGGGAAGCGGACGCGCAGCAGCGTGTACGTGTATCTGCGCATCTCTCTCTGCTCCTCCCTCTCCCGCATGGCCTTGGTCCGCAGCACGCTCAGCCGCTCCACGGCCTCCGACCTGAGCCTCTGCTCCCGCTTGATCTCCTCCGCCGTGAGGTTGAAGAAGTCCCCGGGCAGGTCAAACTGGGAGGCCAGGGGCGAGGGCTGGAAGACGCGGCGCTGGCGGGCCAGGCTCGCCCGCACAGGCTCGGCCACCAGCAGCTGCTCCTTGTGCGTCTGCAGGCTCTGGGGCTGGGCCAGGGCCGCCTCGCTCAGCACGTAGAACTCCTCGGGGCCCTCTGGGGCAGGCACAGGTCACTGCTGCGGCAGGGGGAGCCCCCAGCCCACCTCCCCTCCCCCCCAGCTCCCTGCCTTACCCTGATCTGGAACTGGAAGCAGCGCCTTCTGGAAGCCAATGGCTTCAAAAAACTCGTGTGTCCCTTCCAGACAGTTAATTCGCTCCTGGGGCGGGGGCGGGGGGGAGTAGTCACCAGGGCCCTGGGGCCGCCAGGCCACTGGCCGTGCTGCCCACCCCGCCGGTGCAGCGTGCCCTGGTCTGCCGGCCACTGCTAAGCCCTGAGGGGGCGAAGCCGCTGAAGCTGGCCGCGGGGCTGAGCGTGACGCCTGCCGTGACACAGGCTGCAGGCCCCCCCCCCCCAGCTGCTTGCAGAGGCGCCCCAGAAGGCCAATGCCCCTGCCCCTGCGAGGAAGGAGGCTGAAACGCCTGGGGGCAGCAGGAGGGGCCCGGGGGTTTGAGGCAGAACACAGTCACCAGGAGAGAGCAGGTGCCCTGACTGTGGTGCAAGTGACCCAGGCTGGGGTGGGGGGGAATCTCGAGAGTTCTCCACAGAAACCCAAAGTCTCACCGGTGCCGACCTCTTCCCAACTGCCCCACGTTAGAACACGCGGCGGGGTGGGGAGAGGACAAAACACCCACATGCCCCGGGTCCCCAAGCGCCGGCTCCCCTCCGGCCGCGGGGCTCTGGCCGCCACCCCCAGGCTGGGCCGCAGCCTCACCTGAAACACCCGGTTCTGCAGCTTGATCTTCCGGTACTTCTCCTCCTCGGGGTGCAGGCAGATATTGTCCAGATACCTGGTTGGGGCAGCGTGCGGACCGTGAGCCCAGAGCGGGCGTCTCTGGGACCCCCCCGCCGCCTTGGTCCTGCCTGCCTTCCCTTGAGGGCACCAACGCACAGGGGGTGGGGGAGTAGGGGCCTGTGCGTCCCCTGCGGTGAGGGGCGGGGCTCACAAGCCACATGGCCTTCCTGGCGGTCCCTCCTCCCCCAGACCTGCCCCTTCCCACGTTCCTGAGACGATCCCCAACGAAAGCAGAGGGTCGAAACCCCTGATTTGTTGAGCCCCTTCGTTTTACAGACCGGTCAGCTGAGGCCCCGAGAGGCCAGGACCCTTCCCCGAGGGCTTGGGGGGAGTGCAGGGCGGGGCCTGGCTGTACCCCAGTGCCCAGCTCCTTCCGGGTGCCCCCAGCAGGTGCAGGGGGGACACCCTGGTGCTCACTTGGCGATGGTGTCCACGCCCAGCTTCACCTTGTCCCGGTCTCTGTTGAACGTGTGGATCTTCATGATGGAGGCAGCCACGGGGTCGGTGGAGAAGTGCTGGGGGAGGGAGGGGACGCACCAGAAGCGCTCAGCTGCCCTCCCCCGGCACCCGGCCCCCCCGCTCAGGTGACCGCAGAGACAGCCGCCTGTGGCAGGCCAACGCCATTCCACCGATGCCAAGTCCACCGGACACTCCCAGCCGAGAAAGGAGAAAGGCCTTCAGTGGCTCCGGCCTGAGCCTCAGCCCCGCCCTCACCTCTAGGGAAGAGGGGGCATCACGGCCCAGATTATGCCTCCAGGGAGCCACCCTTCACAGCTCTGCCAGTGGGACGGAAGGGGGCAGGGACACAGAAAGGCACAGAAAGCAGGTCCATGGAGCAGAGGTAGAGGGGGTGTTCCCCAGCTTGAGTGACCCCCCCCGCCCCCTTGGGACCACCGCAACCCCCTCAGGGACCCCCCCCTCGGGACCACCAGAAGCCCCCAGGGCAATCCATGCAGGAATATACTTGGTGATAAAGATGCATTTCACCAAGATGACCAAAAAGCAGGCGTTTTCAATAAAAAGGGGGTGTCCGTGTGGGAGCAAAACGAGGTAGCTATCGGGGAAAACTAGTGGCTCCATGCCTCATACTCCCCAGGGCAGTAGCTTCTAGTCAGGTCAGACGTTGGGGGTGTTTGTCCCAATTTTTTTTTTTTTTTTTTGAGAGAGAACACGAGTGGGGCACGGGGAGAGTGAGAAGCCCCAGCAGGCTCCGCGCCGGTGCAGAGCCCAGCGCGGGGCTCGAGCTCACAAACCATGAGATCCTGACCTGAATCTGTATCAAAAGTCAGACGCTTAACCGACTGAACCAGCCAAGGCGCCTCTGGTCAGATCGGAGTTTTAAAAATTAAAACAAACAATGAAAAGCACTAGAAAAACCATGGAAGAATCATTTTAAAGCCAACGCGGGGCAGGATCGAGCCCCCGTGGCGGGCTCTGCGCTGACGGTGCAGAGCCGGCTTGGGATCCTCTCCCCCTCTCACTGGGGCTCCCCTGCTCACACGTGCACACGTGTGCGCGTTCTCAGTCTGAGCCCGGACTGGGCCCACGGCTCGGCGTAGCCACAGCAAGGCGTTCCGCCACGCAACCTTCGGGGACCTTCCGACGCGCTCATGGGCTAAGAGCTGCCAAACGGCTACGGAGCGTACAGGAAGGTTTGCTAGTAAGAATGCAGAACTCTCTCAAACGGCTCAGAACAAACCAGAAAGGGACGACAGAGCGAACGGGGCAAAAGCGTTAATGGCTGGTGACGGCAGGGGGAGGACTGACAGATGTCCACATCCCAACCCCTGGGACTCATGAAGACGCCAAGGTGCGCCCTGGGGCATTAAGGAGGCTCATGGAGCCGAGGTTGCTGATCCTCAGGCCTTAAAATAGGGACATGAGCCTGGATCATCCCTGGGGCCCAAATGCAACATCAAGGTCCCTTAACGGGGAAGAGAGAAGAGAGGTGACAGCCAGAGACAGGCACCACGGAACACAGACAAGCCTGGGAGCAGGGAAGGGACACGCTCCCCTAGAGGGTCCACCAGGAAGCCACCCCGCCGCCGCCCTGATTGGGCACAGCGAGACCCACGTCCCACTTCTGGCTCCCAGGGACCGTGACACAAGGAACAGGCACTGTTTGAAACCTCCACCTTTGCAGTGATTTGTTCTGACAGGATCGGGAAACTCGTGCCCCAGGGAAGGGGATTCGGGGTGTTGGGTCATTTGCGTGTCTCTCTTTAGAATCTCTCTCTGGAGAGGGACATTCGCGCCCTCCAGGAGGGGTGGGTGAGGGGCGGCTTTTCTCCACCCACCCGTCTGTATTCCAAACTTCAGACCCCACGGGAATTGTCTGTTTTTTTTTTTTTTAATGTTTTATTTTTTAGATTAAGAGAAACAGACAAAGCAGGAGGAGAGGAGGGGCAGAGAGAGGGAGACACAGAACCGGAAGCAGGATCCAGGCTCTGAGCTGCAGCACAGAGCCCGATGCGGGGCTCGAAACCACGAACCGCGAGATCATGACCTGAGCTAAAGTCAGATGCTTAACCGACTGAGCCCCCCAGGCGCCCTGAGAATCCTGCCTTCGAAGGGAGACGGAAACAAACACGATACAAGCAGGCACGGACGTCACGGAGGGTCCGTGCCACCCGGCTTGCCAGGCGTGGCACTGGCACCGGGACCGCTGGAGGGAGGGGCCGGAGGCGGGGCCACGGGACCGCCACTCACCGAGAGAATGGCCTCCTTGATGTGGGCGTCGCGCTGGTCCTTCGTGAGCGTGGCCCCCGTGAGCGGGCAGGTGAAGCACACGGCGGGCACAGCCGGATGGGTGGAGCCCTCCTCTTTGGGCTCGGGCACCTGGGGGGCGGGGCAGAGGCGGCTGACCGCATGGCTCTGGCAGCCACACGTCCCCAGTCCCCATGCTGTCCCTTTTGCTTACTTAGCCGTGGGACACCCAGGCCCAGAGACAGGGCCCCTTCCGCTATGTGAACGGCTCTGCAGGGCCGGCCGCCTCGGAATTAAGCAAGAAAGGGACAGAAAGAGCACTAGCAGCTTGGGACACAGCAAATACCCACCCACGGCTCTGGCTGCACCCGTCTCCCCCGTGAGGAAGGGGCTTTGGTGGATGACTCCGGAGTCACGGCGGCCTGGGTGACCCCAGACCTCCCTCTGGACCTCAATTCCTAGGCTTTGTCCACAGTCTCTTCTGTTCTTAAAACCTGGTGAGACTTTGGGGTGCCCGGGGGGCTCAGTGGGTTGAGCGTCCAACTCGGGCTCAGGTCATGATCTCACGGTTTGTGGGTTCAAGCCCCGCGTTGGGCTCTGTGCTGACAGCTCAGAGCCTGGAGCCTGCTTCCGATTCTGTGTCTCCTCCTCTCTCTGACCCTCCCCTGCTCATATGCTTGCTCTCTCTCTCTCTCTCAGAAATAAATTTAAAAAAATTTTTAAATGAACAACAACAAAAAGAAAACCGAAACCTCAGTGAGACCTCAAAAGGTCAAGCTGCTCAAAACACCCTTTTGCCATGTTTTCCTTTAAAGCCCACCTCCGCCAGCAAGACCTCCCTGATTGCTCCAGTGTTGGAAGAGCCCTCCCACCTCCCCACAAGCAGCAGAGGGCAGGAGCTGAGCGTGAAGGTCCCAGTCAATAGCACCTCCAGCCACAAGCTGCCTCCACTGTCCTGGCACCCCTCCCCAAGCTTCCTTTGTGCCCAAGGCCAGACGTGACCTCTCTCCACCCTTACATCTCTTCTGTGCCCTCCAGCCTGGTGCAGTGTGCTTACTGCCCGAGTCTGCGGGTGCCCCTCGGGTATCGTGCTGCCCGTGGACGTGTTTACCATGTTGGTCCCTGGGGCCTCCAGGCTCCCGCTGACAGTGGCTTCCGCTCGAAGTTCCTTTCTCACTGGAGAGAGGCAGGAGATGGGACGGCTGTGGGCCCTGCACTGTCCCCAGGCACACCCCACCTCACCCCCGCAGACCCCAAAGGGGTCAAGTTCTAGCCCTTTCCCTGCTCAGGCCCCCCGGCCCGAGCCACCTCTCCACGCCACCAGGCTTCAACCAATGACAGCTCTGTCTCAGCTGCCGTCTCCCCTCCTCAACCTCTTGGACCCCAGCACCCCTGCACCTTCTACCCCGCACCCCCCACGCTCACAACCGGGAGTTTACCGCAGACCTGTTCCCCTCCCACACCGCACGGGAAGGGTGGGGGAGGGACGGCCACCGCTCACCCTGGTTCCGGATGGACTCCTGCGACGTGGGGCCCCGGGCCCTGGGCTGCTTCTGCTCGAGCCGCGCCAGGGCCGCGGCGGCCGCCATCTGCGCCTCATCGGTGGGTCCCTGGCGGGGCTGCCGGAGCGCCGGCTGGTTGGGTTTCTCTCTCGGGGCCCTCTCCCTGGGAGGAGACGGGGGAAGGTGGGGTGACACAGGGTCAGGCAGAAGAGCCTCTGTCCCTCTCCCACTTCTGCCCCATCGGACAGAAACGTCCCTCTGCCAGGGGCCACCCACAGCCACTTGACGGTTCTAACAGGAAGGAGGAGCTCTGGAGACTGACGACAGTCCTGCCCCCAGCTGCGCCCTCGGGGCGAGCCCTGCACCGGCCTGGGCCCTGGGGTCACGAGCGCCCCCCCACCCGGCCGCTGCGGCTGCGTGTGAGGAGGCGCCCCTTCGAGTGTCACTCCTCTCCTCGATCCCTCACCAAAGTGACAGCCCTTCCACCCTATGACAGCCAGGCGTATGGCCTCACTTAGGAAGCACCTACTGTGTGCCCGGCGCGTGCCAGACCACCTGGCGGGTGCTGCGTGTCCCCTCCCCTCCGCCTGGCGACTCGGACACGGGACGGACGCTCCCGATCCACTCAGCACAGAGGCCACCTGGCGGTCCCTGCAGAGGGGCAGTCCTCCCTCGCACCCTGGACTGACTCGCCTGCCTCGCCCTCCTGTCCTCAGACCCTCTTCCGACCCTGGGACTTGGAGATCTCTGTACTGCCTCTCCAAAACTTTCTTTTTTTTTTTTAATATTTTTATTTCTAGGAGAGAGAGAGAGACAGCGTGAGCAGGGGAGGGTCAGAGAGAGAGGGAGTCACAGACTGAAACAGGCTCCAGGCTCCGAGCTGGCAGTCAGCACAGAGCCCGNTAGCCAACAAACCCTAGGTTCAGAACCTTTGGATTGCATCAGCATAATTAATAAAACTTGTAGATGGATGGGAGAGAAGGAAGTGTTAGTGTGGTGTTAAGTTTTTAGCAACAATAATTATTCATACCTCTCTCTTCTGTGGTTTTTTTTTTTTAATATATTTTTTTAATGTTTTATTTATTTCTAGGAGAGAGAGAGACAGCGCGAGCAGGGGAGGGTCAGAGAGAGAGGGAGTCACAGACTGAAACAGGCTCCAGGCTCCGAGCTGGCAGTCAGCACAGAGCCCGACGCGGGGCTCGAACCCACGAACCGCGAGATCATGATCTAAGCGAAAGTCGGACGCTTAACCGACTAAGCCACCCAGGCGCCCCTCTCCAGAACTTTCTTAGGAGCCAAGGCTCGTGACTCGTGGCCTCACTCCTGCTCTGCTCAGATACAGAGGCAGCTCGCTTTGCATGTCCCAGGGGTGCTGGGAGCCGCCCCTCTGCCCGCCACTGACCACCTCAGGGTGAAGGAAAGACGAATCACGCAGCCACACCCCAGCCCCACGTGATTACCTAGTTCTGGAAAAATATCCTCTTCAAGACGCCGCGCCTATGCTCTCTGAGGCTCCCCCGGGCAGACACAGGGATCCTTCTAAACCTTAAGCCACAGCTCGTCCCTCCCCTGCACTGAGCCCTCCGGCCACACGCACAGCACATTCCTGGGGCCCCCTTGGGCCAGCAGGCGCTTCACAACCTGCCCGCGCCCCTCCTTCACACCTCTCACTCTACACTCCTTCCTGCTGTCGCTCCCGCAGGCCCTACTGGCTCCGACCACAGAAGTGCCTTTGCACTTTCTGCACCTTCTGGCCGAACACCTCAGTCTCGGGGTGGGATGAGGAAAGAAGTCTGGGTGCAGCTGGGGCTGCTTCGGTGTGTGTGTGTCTGTGTGTAGGTGACTGATTCCCACATGGCTGAGCCTCGCCTCATCCAGTGCTCGGCTCCAATGTGTCCTTCTCAGAGAGACGCTCCGGGACCACTTAACGGTCCCCGAGCGCTGCTATCTCCTGGCCCTGCTCAGTCTTCTCCTGGGCCCTGAGTATTAGCTGCCCTTCCCGCATCCGTGTACTGGGTTACTGTCCTTCTCTCCCCACTAGAAGGTGAGCCCTGGGACGGAAGGAACTTTCTCTGATCCCTGTGGGGACAGCGCCCATCACACCCACTGAGCCTCCAGTCTTGCCCCGAGTGTGTCACAGAAGCCTGAATCTCCGAGCGACTCCCCTCTTCTCTGCTCCCGGGCCTCCCCTCTCACACAGCTACCCCCACCGGCCCCCACGTCTTTCCTGCCACACTCGGTCCCAGCCGCACCGGCCACCACTGCTTGCCCACAAATGAATGGACCCCTTGCCTGGCCCCCGCTCTCCCCGCTCACGCTCCCAGGACTTTGTCCACGGGGTCTCCCCCCTTGACTCATGAGCCCAGGCCCTCCGGGGACCCCCTCGTCCCACTCCTGGGAGCCTCCATCCCCGTGACAGGTGCCCGGATGTCATGCACCCACTCTCCCTCACCGGCCCCGGCTGCTTCCCGATTCCCTGCCTCCCCCCTAACCCTCGCGCCCCACCTCTTTACAATCCCCTCCATTATTCGGCACAGGCCCCACCCCACGCTGACATCTTGCTTCACCCACTCCCCTCCCTCCACCCCCTCAGTCCCCAAAGCCCCACACCCCCTCTGCACTTCAACTGCTCGATCCACTGAGCTTCTGTCTCAGCCCAGCGTGGCCCTCAGTGTCCCGCGCCTCCCCGGACAAGCCAGAGGCCTGGACGTGCACCCGCCGTCCCTCCCTCTCCTCCCCTCTCCTCCCACGTCTCTCTCGGGATCTCCCTTCTGCGGCAACCATCACCCACAAGGCCCCCATCTCCTCCCTGACACAGGGGCCTCCAGCCCTCACCTCCACTCCCCCCTTCCCTCCCAGACCTTCCTAAGCGAATTCAACCCGCGCCCAACCCATTCTCTGAGACCTCTTCCAACACCGCCTCAGGCTCCCTGGCCTTAAACTCTCTCACGCCGTCCTCCCTCACGCTCCACAACCGGGGCCCAGACCCCGCTGGCCACGGATGCTAAGCCTCTCCCCTCTTTACAACCCCAGCTGTACTCGCTTCTCCCGGCTCTGGGTCCAACCTCTGTACACACAGACCCCCCGCCCCCAAAACTGGAAGATGCCCCTTCAGGGCCCCTTCTCCGCCCCCCCGCCCACTCCCCTACGGCTTCTCTCCGGACCCCCATCTACTAGCAACCCCGCCCCCTAACCCCCGCCTCCAGCCCCGCCCCCTCGGGCCCCGCTCCCCCGGACCCCGCCCCCGGAGGCCACCCCTCCCCCTTACGCTCACCCTCGCCCCCCGTGCCCCGCCCCCAAAGGCCTCTCCCCACCCTCAGACGCCCCTCCCCGCCCCTCCCCCTGGATCTCAGGACCCAGCTCCGGTCACGCACCCCACAGACTCCGTGAGCTTCTGACCAGGCCCCGCACTCTTGAACTTGATGTCAGCCTTGATCTCCTGGAAGAATTTCTTCATGGTGGCAGCGGGCCCGGCGGCAGTGGGCCGCGGGGGGCGGGGGGCGCAGGGCCCAGTCGGGGTGGGGCCGGCAAGAGCCAACAACCGGAAAGAAAATACTGCGTTGCCGGAAGTCTCACCTTCGCGCGGACGCCCACGTGACAATCGACCCGGTTTGCCTCTCTAGCTCACCGCGCCTCGCTGGCCCACGGCGGCCGCTCTGCACCCTCGGGCCTCGACTCGGTGGTTAGTAGGGCCTCAGTCGCCAGGGGCGACGAGCTCGCTTCTCGCTGGAGGCTGTGCCCGCGCGCCCCGCCTCTCGTTCCCCAGAGGGGTGACTGGAGAGGGCGGGACAAGCCCGCAGAGCCCACGGAGAAAGCGCTGGCCCTGACCTCTCCCCTGCGCGAGAACCTTCCCTGGCTCCCGCACGCAGACCAGGGAGGGGACCGTGCAGGACCCTAAGGAGCCAGCCCCCCGTCCAGCCCCGCACGTGTGGGGGACGTGGGAAGGGACACGGGAGCGAGGGCCTGGGGACCCACGGTGGCGCATCCCCTAGGGGCCTGGGCTACGGGGCTCTGACGTCATCCTGAGAGCTAGCACAGTGTTGAGGGGAGAATCCGGTGCAGCCCAAACCAACCCTCCACGACTTTTGTTTCCTTAAAAACGCCATCCGCGTCCTAGGATTGTAAGGCTAATGGTGCCATTAGAAAGTTTGCAGTAAATGGAGCACTTGATGACTTAACTCCGTTTTGTTTGAGAATTGGCTCTGTACCAGCAAAGAAGAAAACACAAATCCGTGACCTAGCGGACCTCGTGACATTTTCCATGGGTTTGGGGAGGGAAGACAGACCACATGATAAAGTCTATGGCAGAGTAGAAGATGTCAGGTGCTAGAGAGAAAACGTGGAGAATGGGAAGGGGAGAGCAGGTGTGGATAGTTTGCAGCATCGAATAAGGGGGTCAGGTGCAAGAAAGGGACCGGCGGTTCAGACCGCCAGGGAAGTGTGAAGGTGTCTAGGCATGAGAAGATATAAAGGAGCTGTTGTCGACTTTTAAAAAAAAAAAAATGTTTATTTATTTTTGAGAAAGAGAGAGGGGGAGACACAGAATCTGAAGCAGGCCCCAGGCTCTGAGCTGTCAGCACAGAGCCTGACGGGGGGCTCGAACTCACAAACCATGAGATCATGACCTGAGCTGAAGCTGGACACTTAACCCTGAACACCACCCCCCTGAGCACCTCTGACTTTTTTTTTTTACTTTATTTATTTATTTATTTATTTATTTTAAACATTTTATTTTTTTTATTTTATTTTACTTTTTTTTTAAATATTTTATTTATTTCTAGGAGAGAGAGAGAGACAGTGCGAGCAGGGGAGGGTCAGAGAGAGAGGGAGTCACAGACTGAAACAGGCTCCAGGCTCCGAGCTGGCAGTCAGCACAGAGCCCGACGCGGGGCTCGAACCCACGAACTGTGAGATCATGACCTAAGCGAAAGTCGGACGCTTAACCGACTAAGCCACCCAGGCGCCCTTTACTTTATTTATTTTGAGAGAGAGAGCAAGCGAGTGAGCTGGTGAGCATGAGTGGAGGAGAGTCAGCAAGAATCCCAAACTGGCTCCATGACCTGAGCCTAAATCAAGAGTCACCTACCAGTGGAGCCACCCAGGTGCTCCTGTTGTTGACTTTTCTAGGTGTGATAGTGGCATGGTAGCTAAGGTTCATTTGGGTTTTGTTTTCTCTTTTGACCCTTTTCATCCATTTCTCCCCCCACCCCCCGCCTCTGGCAAGCTCCTTAAGTTCTTTTTTTTTTTAAGATTTTTTAAAAAATATTTTTATTTATTTCTAGGAGAGAGAGAGAGAGACAGCGTGAGCAGGGGAGGGTCAGAGAGAGAGGGAGATACAGACTCTGAAACAGGCTCCAGGCTCTGAGCTGGCAGTCAGCACAGAGCTCGACGCGGGGCCCAAACCCATGAACCGCGAGATCATGACCTAAGCGAAAGTCGGATGCTTAACCGACTAAGCCACCCAGGTGCCCCAAGCACCTTAAGTTCTTATCTGTGACTTTGCTAGGCCTCTTTTTGCTTACACTTTTGTTTAGATCCCACATCCAAGAGAGATCATACTGTATTTGCTTTTCTCTGACTTATTTCACTTAATGCCCTTGCTGTCCATCCATGTTGTCACAAATGGCAAGATTTTGTTCTTTTTTCTGGCTAAAATTCCATTGTATATCCATGCCACGTTTTCTGTATTCATTCATCCGTCGTGGGCACTTGGGGTGTTTCCATATCTTGGCTATTGTAAGTTATGCTGCAATGAACATGAGAATGTGTTTATCTTTTCAAATTAGTGTTTTTGGTTCATAGCAGCACTCTCCACAATAGCTAAAACATGGAAAGAGCCTAAGTTGTCCATCAACGGACGAATGGATCCAGAAGATGTGGTTTATCTACACGATGGAATACTACATGGCAATGAGAAAGAATGAAATCTGGCCACGTGTAGCAACATGGATGGACCTTGAGGGTGTTATGCTGAGCGAAATAAGTCAGGCAGAGAAGGACAGATACCATATGTTTGCACATATAGGAGGATTAGGAGGAACTTAACTGAGGATCATGGGGGAGAAGAAGGGGGGAAGTGGTGGGGGAGGGGGAGGGAGGCAAACCATGAGAGACTCTTGAATGCTGACAAAAACTGAGGAATGATGGGGGTGGGGGGGAGGGGGAGGGGGGATGGGCATGGAGGAGGGCACTTGTGGGGATGAGCACTGGGTGTTACGTGGAAACTAACAATAAACTATTTGTAAAAAAAAAAAAAAAACAATTTAGTGTTTTTGTTTCCTTCATGTAAATATTCAAAAGTGTAATTGCTGGGTTATAGTAGTTCTATTTTAAATTTTTTTAAATTTATTTCTGAGAGAGAGAGACACTGTGAGCAGGGGAAGGTCAGAGAGAGAGGGAGACATGGAATCTGAAGCAGGCTCCAGGCTCCGAGCCGTCAGCACAGAGCCCGACGTGGGGCTCGAACCCATGAACTGTGAGATCATGACTGGAGCTGAAGTCCGACGCTTAACCGACTGAGCCACCCAGGCACCCCTATAGTAGTTCTATTTTTAATCTTTTGAGGAACCCTCATACTGTTTTCCATAGAGACTGTACCAATTTACATTCCCACCAACGGTACATGAGAGCTCCCTTTTCTCCACACCCTCCCCAACACTTGTTATTTCTTGTCTTTTCTTTTTAATGTTTATTTATTTTTGAGAGAAAGTGAGCAAGCAAGGGAGGGGCAGAGAGAGAGGGAGAGAGAATCCAAACCAAGCTCCAGGCTCTGAGCTGTCAGCACAGAGCCCAAGGTGGGGCTTGAACTCACAAGTGCGAGATCACGACCTGAGTTGAAGTTGGTTGCTCAACCGACTGAGCCCCTGAGGTGCTCCTCTTGTCTTTTTAATAAGAGCCACTTTGGGGCACCTGGGGGCTCAGTCGGTTGAGTATCCGACCCTTGATTTCAGCTCAGGTCATGATCCCAGGATCGTGGGATCGAGCTCCATGTTGGACTCTGCACACTGGGCATGGAGCCTGCTTAAAATTCTCTCTCACTCCCTCTGCCCCTCTCCCCTGCTCAAGCTCTTTCTCTCCCTCAAAATAAAATAAAATAAAATAAAATAAAATAAAATAAAATAAAATAAAATAATAGCCATTTTAACACGTGTCAGGTGATATTCTATGGTTTTTATTTGCATTTTCCTAATGATTAGTTGATCACCTTTTCATGTACCTATTGGCTATATATGTTTTCTTTGGAAAAATGTCTTCAGAAGGAGGAAGGAGCCCTGAACCAAGGAATGCAGGAAGCTTCTAGAAGCTGGAAAAGGCAAGGAGATGGATTCTCCCTTAGAGCCTCCAGAAGTAGTACAATTCAGGCAACAGACGGATTTTATTTTACTGGGACTTATTTTGGACTTTTGCCCTCCAAAATGGCGAAAAGAAATTTGCATTGTTTTAAGACACTAAATTTGCAGTAATTTGTTACATGAACAATAGGTAAGAAAAGCAACCCCTAGGCCATGTAGCCCAAAGAAATAAGTCCTGATATTTCTTGCCAATTTGTAGGGGAGTTTGCAAAGTTCCAAACACTTGTCCACAGGCCCACAGCTGGCAGAGGGAGGATTCGAACCCAGGACCAGTCGATCTAATGACCCTTCATTGAGGTGCTTCTCAAATTATAATGCACCCTCTCAAGTCCCACGGAGAGCTTCTTTATTTTATTTTTTTATACAAAAAAAATTTAATGTTTATTTATTTTTGAGAGAGAGACAGAGACAGAGCATGAGCAGGGGAGGAACAGAGGGAGAGGGAGACACAGAATCCGAAGCAGCTCCAGGCTCTGAGCTGTCAGCACAGATCCCAACGCGGGGCTCAAACCCACAAACCGTGAGATCATGACTTGAGCCAAAGTCTAACGCTTAACCAACTGAGCCACCCAGGCGCCTCTGGAGAGCTTCTTCTTCTTTTTTTTTTCTTAATGTTTTATTTTTTTTTATTTCTAGGAGAGAGAGAGAGAGAGAGACAGCGTGAGCAGGGGAGGGTCAGAGAGAGAGGGAGTCACAGACTCCAAAACAGGCTCCAGGCTCTGAGCTGGCAGTCAGCACAGAGCCCGATGCGGGGCTCGAACCCACGAGAACTGCGAGATCATGATCTAAGTGAAAGTCGGACGCTTAACCGACTGAGCCACCCAGGCACCCCTGGAGAGCTTCTTTAAGTGTACATTCTGATGCATAGATCCTGAAGGGGCTGTGATGCTGCACCCCCACTCCCCCACCTCCCACCCCCACTCCCCCACCTCCCACCCCCACGTGGGAGTGCAGGAGGCTGGTGAACGACGACTGGAACTCTCCTGGCACTGAGCAGGCCCATAGTAGATAAATATGTTCTGAGGCGCCTGGGTGGTTCAGTTGGTTGAATGTCCAGTTTGATTTCAGCTCATGGCATGATCTCACGGTTTATGAGTTCGAGGCCCAGGTCGGGTTCTGTGCTGACAGCTCAGAGCCTGCTTGGGATTCTCTCTCCCTCTCTCTCTGCCCTTCCCACTCCTCTCAAAATAAATAAGTAAACATTTAGGGCGCCCGAGTGGCTCAGCCGGTCATGAGCTCACAGTCCGTGAGGTCAACCCCTGCACTGGGCTCTGTGCTTCCAGCACACAGTCTGCTTTTTCTTCAGATCCACTGTCTCCTTCTTACTATGCCCCTCCCCTGCTCGCATTCTCTCTTTCTCTCTCAAAAATAAATATTTTAAAAATTAGGTAAATAAATAAATGAACTTAAAAATAAATTAATAAGTAAACATTTAAAACCCCCAAAACCCCATGACAGATGAATATGTTACTATTAAGGCTCAGGCAGGGAGAAGTTTTTAGGTAAGTGGAATCCAACAGTCTGGTTGCAAACCCCAGGGTTTACCTTCTGCCTCAGTTTTCCCACCTGGAAAGCAGGGATAACTGGAAATGACATTATGTTAAGAACATGCTACATCATGTAGCCTGTGGGCACCTGGCCGGCTCGGTGGAGTAAGCAATTCTCTGACTTGATGTCATGAGTTTGACACCCACATTGGGGACAGAGCATACTTGAAAAAAAATAATAGGGGCTCAGGTCATTATCTCACAGTTCGTGGGTTCGAGCCCCGCGTCGGGCTCTGTGCTGACAGCTAGCTCAGAGCCTGGAGCCTGCTTCAGATTCTGTATCTCCCTCTCTCCCTGACTCTTCCCTGCTCACGCTGTCTCTCTCTCAGAAATAAATTTAAAAAAAAAATTTTTTTTGTTTTTTAACGTGACCTGGAATATATGGGCAGCTCAATAAACGTTACTGATTTTTTAATAAATATTTTATGTAGTATTTTTAAGATATGTATTTATATTTGAGAGAAAGTGCACAAGCAGGTGAGGGCCAGAGAGGGTGGAGGACAGAGGATCTGAAGCAGGCTCTAACTGTCAGCACAGAGCCCAATGTGGGGCTCAGACTCACAAAGTGCAAGATCATGGGGCGCCTGGGTGGCTTAGTCAGTTAAGCGTCTGACTTTTGCTTAGGTCATGATCTCACAGTTCCTGGGTTCGAGCCCCGCGTCGGGCTCTGTGCTGACTGCCAGCTCAGAGCCTGGAGCCTGTTTCAGTCTGTGACTCCCTCTCTCTCTGACCCTCCCCTTCTCACGCTGTCTCTCTCTCTCTCTCTCTCCTAGAAATAAATAAAACATTAAAAAAAAAACAAAAAAAAACCAAAAAAAACAAAGTGCGAGATCATGACCTGAGCAGAAGTCAGATGTTCAACCAACTGAACCCCCCAGTTTCCCTAAGATTTTATTTTTAAGTGAGCTCTATACCCAGCGTGGGGCTTGATTCCATGGCCCCAAGATCAAGAGGCGCACGCTCCACCGACTGAGCCAGCCTGGTGCCCCTAAAAGTTACTTATTATTGTACTGGGCTAAGTGTGCAGTAAATATCTTGTAATGATAGTCCCCCCAGTATAAACTGGGCACCAAGCCTGCAGCCCACAGGAGGTGCGCACCTGCTGATTAGAGGGGGCAATTCTGGGGGGAGGGGCAGTGGCAGCACCGGTCCCACCCTGCTTGCTAGGCCAGACCCCAGGCCCCATTTCTGAGGAACAGGAAGCCATCGCACTTCCCCAGGAGATGAATAAGGGCCCAGCCTCCACCTCCACCTTTGTCTTCACTGGCCTCTGATTTGGCAGGAAGGAATGGGTCCTCTCCTGCTTCAGCCCCCACTTTGGGGGGGGGGGGCTCTGCACCTTCTGGGAGAACCCTGGCGCCAGCTTTCATCAATGCCTGGTCTGCTCAATGTACGATGAGTCCTGGGCAGGGAGTCCGGTTTTCTCCACTGGTTCAAGGTCGGCGGGGAAAGTGTGCACCAAATCACGACGGTTTGGAGGTGGGGCCCCCCAGAAGTGGCATCTTCCTCACTCCTTGTTCAACGCCCACACTTGTCCCCTGTGTGATTTAGCCATTCTAAAATACAGGACACCCCACCGTATCTGGATTTTTCATAAAAATACGTTAATGTTCCCTATACCGCGTTAAATGACAATTTTAATTGTTTTAGAGAACTAAGAGTTCGATCCTTTTATTTGATAATATTTATTATTAATTACTTTTCTTACTTTGGGTAAAATATATACCTAACGTAAAATTTATAATTTTAACCATTTTAAGTGCACAGCTCAGCGGCATCAAGCAGGCTCACAGTCTTGCACAACCACCCCCACCATGTCTTCCAACTTTTTCATCTCCCTAAACTGAGACTCTGTCCCTGTGAAGCACTGATTGCCTTGCCGCCCCCCCCCCCCCCCCCCCCCCCCCCCCCCCCCCCCCCCCCCCCCCCCCCCCTGTCTCTGTGAATGGGATACCTCTAGGGACCCCTTGTGAGTGGGATCCTACAGAATTTGTCATTTGTGTCTGGCTTATTCTTTCTTTTTTTTTTTTTTTTTTCTGATTCCAATAATTTATTTTATTTTATTTTATTTTATTTTATTTTTACAAATAGTTTATTGTCAAATTAGTTTCTACATATTCTTTCTTTTTTTAATTAAAAAAAATTTTTAAACGTTTATTTTCAAGAGACAGAGTGCAAGTGGGGGAGGGGCAGATAGACAGAGAGGGAGACACAGAATTTGAAGCAGGCTCCAGGCTCCCAGCTGTCAGCAGAGCCCGACGCTGGGCTGGGGCTTGAACCCACAAGCTGTGAGATCATGATCTGAGCTGAAGACGAGGCTTAACCGACTGAGCCACCCAGGCAGCCCAGGGCTTATTCATTGAGGCTAATGTGTTTAAGATTCATCTTCATTGTAGGATGTGTAACAAATATCTTTCTAGTTCAGGTTTATCACAAATATTGCAGGAGACGATGATCCCATACTGGTCGGGAAAAAGCAGTTGTTGTGTACGGATGGTTAAGATCTAACTGGGGAGTCTGTGTTTTATCTGACAATGTACTTTATAGCCCTTCTCAGCCTGAGAAATCATTTAGAAAAGTAACTCTGTTGATATCAGACTTACACACCCTAACTTTCACCTGTTTAAGGATACAATTCAATGAATTTCACTGTAGATTTGCAAAGTCGTAAGATTATCACCACAATCTAATTTTCAGACATATCCATCACCCTCAAAAGAAACCTCACAGTCCTTTTTATGAAATTATACATTTCACTCTGGATTCCTACCTCTAGCTCAAGGCAACTGCTTTGTGTGTTCAAAGAATTTCTTTTCTTCTATTTTTTTTTTTTTTTTGGACCTTCCATCAAATGACATATGATGTTGGAATCAGAGGATTTGTGACCTTTGCTCTGGCTTATTTCACTGAGTATAATGTTTTTGAGGCTTTTTCAGGTTGTAGTGTGTCAGTGTTTCTTTTTATTGCTGAATTGTGTTTGTTTTAAGGCGAGAGCACGTTTGGTTTGTCCATTCACCTGTTGATGGACCCTCGGGTCTTTGTGCTTTTTGGCTATTGAGAATCATGCTGTGGTGTCTGTTAGTGCGCAAGTTTTAGTGTGGAGTCTACATTTCCCTTGGGTAGAAACTTAGAGATGGAACTGTGGGTCATGTGGTTAAGTCTGTTTAACTCTGAAAAAAAAAAATCTTTTTGAGATATATTTCACATGCATAAGGCTGTGTCTTGAGTCCGAAGTATTATCTTCATACCCTGTGATCAAATCTGTCCAGTGTTTTCCCAAGAAGCTAAAGTAGGGACGCCTGGCTGGCTTAGTCCTGCTCTAGGTTTCTGCTCAGGTTATGATTAGTTGGGAGTCCCTCATCCGGCTCTGTGCTGAAAGTGCGGAGCCTGCTTGGGATTCTCTCTCTCCCTTTCTCTCTGCCCCTTCAAAATAAGTAAATAAAAACTTTGGCATTGCGATAGGTCCTCCGTGGACCCCTAGAGGCTTCCCTGCCTGCCCCATTCACTCACTCCATCATTTTTGGCTTAGGCGTTTGCACTCGGTATCTTTCTGCCCTAAGTGTCCCCTCAGTATCCGCTGTATTGACCAATTTCTATTCATCCTGCGTGTCTCCAGTTAAACCACATCCTCCAAAAAGCCCTCCCCGTTCCTCCCCCACTGCTCAGCATTTTCTTAAAAAGCTCTTTAGCTCTTTTGAGTTCCTACAAAGGGTCCTAATTACAAAGAAATTAAGTGGCTAACAGCATCTAGTGCTCCCAGTATTTCTGATTGCAGGCACAGTGTATAGCGCTTTAGGGGTGATGAAATCACTTAACTTTTACCCCCCTCTAAGATAGGCACCATTATGAGTCCCATTTTATAGGTGGGTAGACTAAGGCACAGAGGTTAAGGAATTTGGTCACGGAGTGCGCAACAGTTTTCTGGAACGAATATGCCTAATGGGTATCTTGTGGCTCAGGACCCCAGGCGCGCAAAATATTCAGGCAAGTGAAAAAGCACTTGCCCGGTGCACTCTGGCTGTTAATCCTGAAAGCACCTTAAGCCCCGCCCCGCCCAATCCCCGCCCCTCCCAATCCCTGCCCCTCAGGCCGGCAAAGGCGCGTCCCTATTTTGAGTTGAACCTCTCCTATCACCATATCCAATGGCGAGCAGCCGTTTTAGCCCCTCCCTCTGTGCTAGCCAATGTCTGCTCCCTACCTTGAAGCCCTTTCGAGTGGTAGCCAATGGCCTGCGGCCCTCCGTTGGGCCCTGGCTCGTGGATCGGGCGGCTTTCAAGACCCCGCCCGCTGCATTGATTAGGCCTCCGTTCGGCGGTAGCCAATGGCTTGCCTCCTACTTTTAAAGCCCTCCTTCTGTGGTGGCCTATGGCCCGCCCCTCTTCCCCAAGCCCCGCCCCGAAGAAGCTTGGCTGCCCGCCTCACCACTCCCTGAAAGCCTTGGTTTCCCTCCTCCTACCTTTCCCCTTTCACCTCCCATAACCTCCGCCCCGCTCCCATTAGGCTTCTGGGTCACGCCTCTTGGCTTTGCCCGTTACCCAATCCCGTTAACTTGCTCTGCTCCAACCCCTCTTCTCATTGGTCTCTGTGCTCCTCTATCCCCGCACGTGGTCCTGAGCGACGGCATCTCCCGCCCGTCACGGGGGGAAGGCGGGACTTCCGGAAACACGCGGCCCAATAAGCAGGCGCCGGCTCTCTGCCCAGGCGGCCATCCCCGCCCCCTCGGCGCTCCGCTCCCGCCCCCGGCTTCGCCTCCCGCTGCCGCCGCCGCCGCCGCCGTAGCCGCCGCCGCCGCTTCCTGCGGCCTGGACCTCCCGCCGCCAGCATGCCGCATGCCTTCAAGCCCGGGGACTTGGTGTTCGCCAAGATGAAGGGCTACCCGCACTGGCCGGCCCGGGTGAGGCCGCGCGGGAGATGGGCCAGGCGGGGGGGTGGGGCAGGAGGGGCCCCGGGCCTGAGTGGCCCGTGCACCAGGGGCCTGGGGGTCCCCGGGCATTAGGGACCTGTGCAGCGGGGGTCTGGGGTCCCAGGCCTGAGGGGCCCGCGTAACGGGGCTCTGGGGACACCGGGCCTGAGGGACCCGCGTAACGGGGGTCTGGGAGTCCCGGGCCTCAGGGAGCCGAACAACTAGGGTCTGGGGGGGGCGGTGTTCGGGCTTCAGGGACCCGCATAACGGGGACTAGTGGCCCCGGCACAGAGGGACCCGCGTAACGGGGGTCTGGGGGGCCCACGTACCTCAGGGACCCGTTTAACGGAGGGTTTGCGAGGGGTGGGGGCCGGGCCTGAGGGAATCGCGCCAAGGGTCGTAGGGTTTGAGGGACCTGGGGGCTGAGGGAGCAGGGTTCAAGTTCAAGTATTTGAGAGAGTAGGTGGTGTGAGGGGAGCTGAGGAACGTGGGGTTTAAGAAGAGGAATCAGACTGATGGGAAGGAGGCGCCTCAGACTGGAGGATCTCATTGTGGGGCCGCAGGCCATTTGTGAGGGTGGGCTAGGGTGTAGGGTGCAGTAAGGGAGAGGGGTGAGGGGGGCCGGGGGAGCCCAGGGCTGGAAACGGGGCTGGGAGCTGTGTGCACAAGGTCACTGAAACTGAGCGGATTCGTGTGAGAATGCGGGGCGCCGCCGACCCCGGGTCCGAATGAGACTTACTTGAGGAACCCTGGGCACCCCTCCCCCATTCTCTGCCGGAGGGACTGGTTAGGGTGTGGGGTTGAGGGAGATCTCAGCGTGGTCCTCCCTGACGCTTGAATTAGATACCTTTTCAGCCTCAAGCCCGAGAGAGAGAGCATCTGAGGGAAGGGGTGGAGCCAAGGGGACTTTGGGGGCCCCCTTTAGAAGAGCCTGAGATCCAGGGGACCCAGATGGTGCGCGGGGTGCAGGTCTGAAGGGCATCCTGAGTCTGGGAGTCCCAGAGAGGGGCGCACCAGGCACTACCGAGGGCAGGCCAGTGTGGAGGAGGGACCCGGAGGTCACCATCCCCAGGTCTTAGGGATACAGTCGCCCCAGAACCTTTGCTGGAGTACGCGTGATGGGACTGTAGGAGTTTGGGGGGTGGGAGGCTCCGGCAGCAGCGGGGGGCCTTGGGAGGATAAGGCTGGAACGGGAGGAGCCCAGGGTTTGCCCAGGCAGTACCGGCAGGTGGCTGGAGATTTCAGCCTCGCCCGCTCTGGGTAGAAGTGGGCACCACGCGGACCTGGGGGTTTGGGTGCCACAGGGGGTCAGGAAGGCGCTCAGGGGCTGGTGCCGCTGCTGGGATGTCCAGCCTGGGGCTCAGAGACGGGTCCTGGGTGACTTGAAGCCGGGCCCAGAAGGCGTGGCCAGCCGGTCCTCAGGGTGATGAAGTTTGGGGAAGCTTCTGTGCAGGACAGGGATGCTCAGATGGAGGCCGGAGGCCCAGGGACCAAGGCCTTTGGAAAGTAGCCCAGAGAACCGAGGAAGGAACCTGGGGTGGGGGTGGGGAGGCAGGGAAGGTTCCAGCAGCCCCCCAGGCATACAAGAGGATGGGGAAGGAATGAACAGGGACCAGAAAACTCACTTTAACCAGATTTGCTTGGGCATCTATTCTGGGGAGACCCTGGAGCCCTGAAACTTTGCGGGCACTTCCCTTCTTTCCAGAGTACCAGCTTCTCCCTCTCTTCCACCCACCCCTCCTGCCGGCTCTCCAAGCCCCGGAACATTTCCAAGCACCCGATTGGAAGTGAAGGGGCTGGTAGCCTCCTGTGGGGAGGTGACTGACAGCTGCCGGGGCCCATGGGCCTATAGGGAGAGGGTGGGACTTCCTGGATGCTCAGGGCCTGTCTCCTGCTGCCCACCCCCCACCCTCTGCATCCTTGGAGCTGCCAGCTGCAGCCTCTGGGAGAGAGACCCCCCCCATCGCCTCTGTGCCGGGGGGGGGGGGGGGGTCCCGAGGGAGGGCCCTGAGAGTTTCACAGAAGCTGAGCTTGGCCCCACCTCCTGGTTACCCAGGGGCCTCATATTTGGCTTCGCTCAGGTGAAGCACCCACCTTGGAGGCAGAACACTCTGGGGGGAGGGGCCAGGCATGCATGGGGGCAGGGTCACATAGAAGAATGCAGATGCCTACCTGGGCTGAGCCCTGTCTCCCTCAGCTGCAGGCTCCCTTCCTCCCAGCACGCCTTCCGCCTTCCCCAAGTAACTTGGTGGATCTCTTGGCCATTCCCTGGCTCAGCTGTACCCCCCCCCCCAAGCCCGTCTGACCAGCCTCTCCCTGCAGATCGATGACATCGCCGATGGTGCCGTGAAGCCCCCCCCCAACAAATACCCCATCTTCTTTTTTGGTACACACGAAACGTAAGTATCCTCCGGGGGGTGGGTGACCTTCCCACTTGGTGCCTCACGGGTGCCCCGACTCACCTGGGGCTGGCCCTGGCCCGTGCTTCCTTTCTCCAGGGCCTTCCTGGGACCCAAGGACCTGTTCCCTTATGACAAGTGTAAAGATAAGTACGGGAAACCCAACAAGAGGAAAGGCTTCAATGAGGGCCTGTGGGAGATCCAGAACAATCCGCACGCCAGCTACAGCGCTCCTCTGGTGAGTCCCTGGGGCGGAGAGTGGCTGGTGGGTGACTGCCGACCCGCACTGGGCACCACAGGCAGCCTTAGTTGGCCTCCGGGCAAGGACAGAGGGCTCGTTCCCCTTCCACGCTGCTGATAACCCGCACAGCCGTCGTTCTCGGTCTCTGTCCTGCCGGAGGGAGGTAGCAGTCGTGTGACCTCCGCAGCCCCACCCACTCTGTGGCAGGAGCACGTCCCCTTCCCAGTCGCAGCCACCAGACACCTCTCCAGACACTGGCAGGTGCCCCCTGGATGGGCTGGAGGGGTGCAGGATCCCCCGGGGTGAAAACCCCTGCTCTAGAATTCTTGCAGCTCTGAAAAAGCCTTTTGTTTTCTCAGGGGAAAAAATTTGCAGTAAAATTCATGGAAAGCCTTGCGAGGCCGCGGAAGGGCGGCAGAGAGCCCCGGTGCTCTGGGCACTTGGGGGTGAGATGCAGATGAGAGGAGGCTGGCCTGGGCTCCCCTGCTCTGCTCTCAGCTGCCTTGTTTGGGGTTTTGTGCAGCCAGTGCAGACGCTGAGCTGCGTGGCTTCAGGAGGGGCGGGCTGGAGGCTGGCTGGGAGGCCGAGCTCCCTGACTGCAGGCCACAGAGCCATTCACTGCGGAGAAAAGGCCCTGAGGCCTGGTCTGTGAGGGGCACGCAGGACTCAGAGGGTCTGGTTTGGGTGCGCGATGGACCCAGGATCACTGCAGTGTCTAGTCCTGTGTGACCACCTGGGGTCTCCGGGCTCTGCTTTCCTGCGTCTCAGCACCTCCCCCCCCCCCCCCCCCCCCCCCCCGAAGGCACTGCTGTATCCAGTGATCAGCAGTCCATGAAGCAGATGGACCCACGTCTTGCCTTCTGGGAGCTCATGGTCCAGAGTTCGGTCTGGTTCACCAGCTGTCACTTGAGGGCCGAGGGTCTGGCACCCTCTTCTCGACGGGCCAGGCTCACATTTAGCGGATGTTGGCGGGGTTTTCCTTTGGCCTCCTGGGATGGGTCCAGGAGAAGGGGGTCCCCCGCCTTGGCCACATCCCCCCACCCTGTATCTCCCGGTTGCATGCGCCCCCATTGCGGGGGGTGTGGGTCGGAAGGTCTTTCAGGCAGTTGGGCTCTGTGCGATCCTTCTCTGGCCCCGGCTCAGATTCTGGTTGGGTACGCGCTGAGCTTATTGCCTGCTGGTGAATCATCGCCCCATGTAATATTTATTGCACACCCGCGGCTTGGGAAGTGCTGTGTGGCTGCCTGCCCTCGAGGAAAGAAACTCAACAGTGGTGCAACCTTGACGTTCAGCTGGCCCCACGCAGATTCCCCAGGGCGAGAAGCAGCAGTGAGTGTGAGAGCTGGGCCTGCCAAGCCTGTGGCTCCGAACTGAATGTCTGTTTAAGATACAGATGCATGGGCCTCACTTTGGAGGTTTTGGGGTCAGAGTGGAGGGCTCAGGGCCGGGCCCTGTGAGGCATTTGTTACTGCGCATCAGTCTAGATGTTGCTGATGGAGCCAGGCCACAGGCGGGCTTTCGGAAGCACTGCCGTACGGGTGCCCGGGCACTCTGTTCGTTCACGCTTTAAGTTTTTTGTGTATCTCTACATCTGGTGAGGAAGTGCAGACTCAGGGCACCAAACTGAAAAGGGGGTGTACGAGGGAGCGTAGCTGTGTATAGCGGGGAGGTCAGCCCTCCTTCCTGCTCACTGTGATTCAACATCCAGTCGAGAGAGCCACAGCTACTCACTCCTGGCACACTCGCCAAGTTCTGTGTTCGCCGCAAACCTACAGCTTTCCCTTCTAAAGCCTAGAATTCCTTTTTTTTTTTTTTTTTTTTTAACGTTTATTTATTTTAGAGAGAGAGAGAGTGCGAGTGTGCGCACATGGGGAGGAGGGACAGAGAGAGAGGGAGACAGAGGATCTGAAGCGGGCTCTGCGCTAACAGCACAGAGCCCGATGGAGGGCTCGAACTCCCAAACCGTGAGATCATGACCTGAGCCGAAGTCAGATAGTTAACCGACTGAGCCCCCCAGGCACCCCCGAAGCCTGGAATTCTTAACTTTGCTTATTGTTCTCCAAAATATATCTTTTTTTAAGTATTTTTTTATACTGTCACCTGTCGTGGTGCTCAAACTGACAACTCAAGTTCAAGAGTCGTATGCTCTTCTGAGCCAGCTAGGCTTGCCCCCAAACTTATCTTGACTGTTGGACTCTGTCTGTTCGACAGCCCTAACTCAGCTGGCTCTGTCACAAAGAGGGGGCTGCAAGCCCCGTTCCCTCACCACCTTGCCAAGCCAGGGGCCAGGAGTGGTATCATAGTGTGGCTCCAGCTTCATGGTCTTCTTGGTCTAGTCCTGAGGGTGGCCTGGGTAGGGGATATCTTTTCCATTTTACAGATGAGCAAACCGAGGCCCAGAGGGACTCAGCTAGAATCAGAGACCTTTTAGCCCTAAACCGGAGTTTTTCAACATTCATGCCTGGATCATTCTCGGGGGGGAAAGGGGGCTCCTGTGGGGTTTTGAGCAGCATCCCTAACTCCCCCCCCACTCGATGCCAGGAACACCCCCTCCCCCCCAGTTTTGGCAGCCCTGGGTGTGTCCCCAAACACTGCCAAATGATTTGTAGGAAACAGAATCACTCCTGGTTGAGAACCACTGACAAAGGTTTTTCTGGAAATACATCTTTGTCCCTCAGTAGAGGAACAGGGGCCTGTCCAGGCTTCTCAACCTAGTTAGCGTGAGCTGGGGCTAAAGCCTCGGCCTCCCATGTCTCAGGCTGAAATGCATCGGGCACGGGTGTGGGGGCCTGGAGGAGGGCCCAGAGAATAACCTCTACTCAGTGGGTCTGGGTGTGTGAGCCCGAGGACCTGGGTTCAAGTCCTGGATCTAGCACTAGTGTGCCGTGTGCCTTGCGAGTCCATGTCATCTCTCTTAGCCTCTGTTTTCTCATCTGAGACAGAGGCTCGTGGTAGCATCAGCCTGTCACCGGGCTGTGGGGGCAACCCCATGAGCAAACGCACACCAGGCACCTGGCCCGGTGACATAGGTGCTGAGCAGGTGATGGCGTGGTTGGGAACGAGGCAGGCTGTTCCCTTCCCTTTCCCCCCCCCCCCCCCGCCCATCACCCCCCTGATCCATGAAGACCGTGAGAGAAACTGAGGTTCGCCTCACTCGCCCGACCTTTGGGCGATGGTTGGAGGTTTGCCAGCTCTGGGCCTTTCTTCCTGGTTCCTCTCCGTGCCTCCTACTTCTCTGTGGGGGTCAGATTTCCCTAGAGCTTTGCTGGCAGGCAGTCAGACCCCAGGGCCTGACCCCCAGGGATCCAGAGTCCGTGGCCTTGTCTACAGGCACAGCGCAGGGCTTGCCACCTACGTTCTTGGAGAGTCCCCTTTCCCACCTGCAGCAGGCCCAGCTCTGGCTGGACGTGAGACGCACAGGTTGGACCCCATGTGATCAGGAGCGAGGAGGGATCCCAGCAGTCGCTGCGCCCGGTGGCCCCTGCTTAGAGGCTGGCGGCCTGCCTCTGTCACACTTGAGCTGTCATGCTACTTTTTCGTCATCTGCACGATGAGGGTGGCCGCTCGCACCCAGGACGCACACGCACGCAGCTGCCAAGCTCGGTAACCTCTGCCCCTCACCGCGGCTGCTATGGTGAGAACGGGCGCCCTGGCGGGAGGCGTGACAAAGACCACCTGGAAGCGTGGTTCTTCTCTCCCAGTGTTTTAGGTTGGGGTCCCTGACCTGCTTTACTCTTGTCAAGCATTATCCAGATGGGGCCCGGTCACCATACCTCCGGGGAGACAGAAGGTGCTGGGTGCTGAGGGCAAGGTCCCTTCAACACCTGGTCCTTCCTGGCCTGTTCGCCCGGCTGTGTGGAGGCCAGGGTGGGCTCACGACCCCTCAGCCAGGGCAGGCCCGAGGGCTTCCTGCGGGAGATCAGGCACGGGCAGTGGGGGCCGGGTGCCCTCCTGTCTGCGCTCAGCCCATGTTGCCCCTCCCATCTTTTGTGCCTTTCTGTGCTGGCGTGTTGCCGAGGCCTCCTCTGGTCCTGGGTCCAGCGCTGACCCTGGTTCCCTTCCGTCCCAGCCCCCTGGCCGCCCGCGTTCCCGCCTCCCGTTGCTCCCTGTTCCTGGTCTGTCTTGCGTCCCGCAGGCATGGCCTTGGGGGCTCCTTGCTCGAACTCAGCCCCTTTCTGTCCTCCCTGCTTCTATCTTGGCTGCGCTTGGCCCCACTTCGCTCCATTGACCCCGGCTGTGGCCCCACCAAGGGGACGCGCCTTTCTGTTGTTTCTGTGACGAATTTGGGAAATTCGCTGTTTTAACCGTTTTGAGCACACACTACAGTGGCTTTTATATGTTTATAGTGTCGTGCAATTGTCACTGCTCTCTAATTGAGAACATTCCATCACCCCTCAAGGGAACCCCCTTCCTGTTAGCTGTCACCCCCAATTCACCCCTCCCTGCAGTCCCTAAGAACTCCTTTTTTTTTTTTTTTTTTTTGAGAGAGAGCGAGAGAGCTTGATTAAGGGAGAGGGGAGAGAATCCCAAGCAGGCTCCATGCCCAGCATGCAGAGTCCGGGGTGGGGCTCGATCCCACAACCCTGGGGTCATGACCTGAGCCGAAATCAAGAGTCAGATGCCCACCCGACAGCCAGCCAGGTGCCCCGCCTGAGAACTCCTCATCAGCTTCCTACTTCTGTTAATTTGCATATTCCAGATATTTCACAGAAATGGAATCCTATGTGGCTCTTTGCTTCCAGCTTCTTTCACTGGGCCTGTTTTGGGGTTCATCCAGGCCGTTGCGCCTATCAGTTTCCATCCGCTTCATGGCTGAGTAGTATTCTGTTCTATAGCTGCCCTGTATGTTTGATTTTTTTGCAGACAGTAGCTCTAAAGAGTCACAATCTCTGTCTTAAAAGAAATCAGCTACCCAGTAAAGAAGTACCATGAAATAACACGGTCAGGTATTACCCTCGGACCCGGCTGGATGCCCCAGGAATGTGCTCTGTTGTATCTCTGCGTTTCCTTGTCTTTCTCCCCATTAGACTGTGAGCTCCCCGACGGCAGGGACCCCGACTCGTCTCGAGCCCCCATCCCGGCACAAGGTCTCGGACGGTGGGTGTTCTGTGACACTCACTGGGTGGAGGTGACCAGGGCCCACCCGTTGACCTCCCACTAACATCAGACGTCCAGCACGGGTTCAGAAACAGGCCCGAGAGACCCTGTGGCCTGACGGTCATTGTGCAGCTGGCGGGTCCCCGAGGCCCTCCCTAACCCTGCGTCAGCCCTGGCCCAGCCCTCTAGCCCTTCCTTCCCCCCCGCCCCACACACCACCCCCGTCCCTCCCTCTCTCCGTGCTGGCCACACCGACCGTGCCCGGCTCCCTCTTGCTCTTCCTGCCCCTTTGGATGCTTGAGATGACTCGTCAGCTAAAACGTCCCAGCCTCCAAGGATTCCTCCCCAAAACGCACTTGAAAACACTCCTGCTGCCTTACACCCACCTCTCCCTGAGTCCTCGGCACCCACGTGCCGGTGTCCCCCCACTTCCCCGTGGTGACACAGTGTTCTGCTCTCGGCCTCACCCGCTAGACGGTGAGCTCTCCGGGAGCAGGGGCTGCGCTGCGTGCTCCTCTGCGCATGCTCGCTGCCTGCCCAGCACCGCGCCCAGAGTCCGCTCGGACGCCCGCCTGGTGTGTAAAGGAGCCGGGCACGTGGCGAGCACAGACGCGTCGTCTAAGTGGCCGTTGTTTGTGTGGCTGTTCTTGCCTGACTGGACACTGGGGTAAAACGGAAATCGAGGGTCCTGGAAGTTTAAGCCTGGAGTCTTGTCTTTGTCACGATGAGCATGTGAATGATGAAAAAGCAAACTTTGGTGGGCCTCTTGGCAGCCTGGGCGCTGCCCTGAGTATGGCTTCTGCCCCGCCCTTGCCACAGGATGGCCTGTGAGGCCAAAATTGTGCCATCCCCCCTCTTGCTCACATGTGGAAACTGAGGTCCTAAGAGGCTAAGTCACAGACTGGCCCGAGGTTTGATCTTGAACCCTAGCACCCGCCGCATGTGTCCGTCCTGCCGTCGAGCCTCAGTTCTTCAGGCTTTCTGGGCTGCAGGTCCCCAGTTTGGAAGGCGAAGAGGTCAGACCTTGACATTTGAGACCCCGCCATGGATCTGCCCTCGGGGTCACCATCCTGGTTGGGGACACCACCCAGACCTGCTGGTGACTCGGGGTCCGTGCCCCCCTGCTCTTGCCCCCTAGCCGGTGAGTTCCTCGGACAGCGAGGCCCCTGAGGCCGACCCGGCGGGCGGGAGTGAGGACGACGAGGTCCGGGGGGTCATGGCCGTCACAGCCGTGACCGCCACAGCGGCCAGCGACAGGATGGAGAGTGATTCCGACTCGGACAAAAGCAGCGACAACAGTGGCCTGAAGCGGAAGGCCGCAGCCCTGAAGGTGGGTGGGGGTGGGGCGGGAGCCCTTGGCCTGGTTGGGGGTAGGGGTGGCAGCCCAGCCTCTCTCTGCCCCCCACCCCCAGCAGCTTGGGCTTCCTCCCCTGCCTTTCTTGTTGTTAATGCACGGTTCCACCATGATTGATTTCATTTATTTGTACTGGTTATCGTGTTTCATGTGTGTCACTTCATTAATCTTTGTAAGGTTGCCCAGTAGATATTACCGTTTCCGCCTTGTAGATTGTCATCTCGGGGAGGGCGTGTCCTTAACCCCCGCTACAGTGTGAGCCGAGATGCTTCCCTGTGTCCACCGCCTTTCACTCAACACCAGCCAGGCTGCACAGACACCAGCAGAAGGAGAAGCCACGCTTGGGAGTGGCTTTTCCTTCCCAGGAGCCTCCTGGCTGAAGTGATGCCCTTAAGACAAATGCGCAGATACTTTTTCTGGGTGTTTAACCTGGTTTTTAGAAACTGAAATACCATTCACATAGCACGACATTCACCCTGCTGGAATATACACTTCACTGGTGGTTATACATTCACAGAGCTGTGCAGCCGGCCACCACTGACTAGTTCTAGAACATTCCATCACTCCATCACCCTGTCCCCCTTAGCAGTCACCCCCCATCCTCCAGCCCCCGGCCCTCACAAGCCCCCTCCCATCCATGGATGAGCCTCTTCTGGACGTTTCACGCATGTGGACTCACCCCGCGTGGCCTCCTGTGTCTGGTTCCCTCCCTGAGTGTCGTGTGTTCAGGGTCCGTCTGCGGGGCCGCGGGGGTGGGTGCCTCGCTTCTGCTCGTGGCCGAGGGACGTGCAGGTTCGCGGTAGGCACATTGTATTTATCAGTCAATAGACATCTGGGTTGTGTCCACTTTTGGCCGCTGTGAACACACTACTGTGCACGTGTGTGTGAAGGTTTCTGTGAGGACTTGACTTGTCTGTTCTGGGGATAGTCTCTCGTCCTTTCTCTTCTCTGCCTCTTGACTGCGTCTAACCATTCGGGTGCGGGATGAAAGACCAGGATCGAGTGCCAATTTCCTTGACAGGCTCAGGCTTTCCTGTCATTACTTATGATAATAACATTTGCTTTGGTTCCAGTCATCACACTAAGCCCCGCTCATTACAAGTTATCAGATGCAAAAGGTGTGGAGAAGCTGGTAGAAAATACCCGTGTAGGTGCGAGGGCTTCTGTGCCGGGCCTGGAAACACCCTGGCGGGTTTCTCTGCGATCCGAGTGTGCGTCATGCAGGGTGTAGGTGGGGGTGTGGGTGGAGTTCGGGTGGGGGTGGCAGTATGGGTGGGGGCGTGGGTGGGGGTGGAGGTGCAGGTGTGCAGAGCACCGGCAGCCATACACGGTGTGTGTTTGCTGAGTGTTCCTTGGTCATGAAGTACTGTTTTACGATGGGGTCATCCGTGGTTGAGCAGCGTCTATGATTTCTAACCCATATGTTATTAAGACTGTTGGGCGCTTGGGGGCCACCTAGGAGGCTGTTCAGTTAAGTGTCTGACTCTTGATCTCGGCCCAGATCACGATCTCATGGTTCTTGAGTTCAAGCCCCGTGTCCCCTCTCTGTTCCTCTCCTGCCCGCTTGCTCTCTCTATCTCACTCTTTCAAAAGTGAATGAATAAACATTTAAGGAAAAAAAAAGGTTGGGCATTTAGCTACCCCCTCCCCAAGTTTTTATGGTGTACTTGGCATCGTTTTGTCAAATTCCCTGTTATTTCTGCTTACAGTCGTTGGGGACATTAAACAGAAATGTGTAGAAAACAGCCCCATCCGTGCCACCCCTGAGGGATGAACCCCTACTGGGTTTTTTGTGTTTATTAATTTTTTAAAGTGTATTTATTTTGAGAGAGAGAGTGTGTGTGAATGCATGGGGGAAGGGCAGAGAGGAGGACAGAGGCTCGGAAGCAAGCTCTGTGCTGTCAACTCAGAGCCCAATGTGGGGCTTGAACTCATGAACCACGAGATCCTAACCTGAGCCAAAATTGGACGCTTAACCGACTAAGCCACCCAGACGCCCCATAAGTTTTTATTTATTTATTTTTTTAAATGTTTATTCATTTTTGAGAGAGAGAGCGAGAGAGAGACAGAGCACAAGCAGGGGAGAGGCAGAGAGAGGGACACACAGAATGGGAAGCAGGTTCCAGGCTCTGCACTGTCAGCACTGAGCCAATTGTGGGGCTCGAACCCACAATTTGTGAGATCATGACCTGAGCCAAAGTCCAATGCGTAACCAACTGAGCCACCCAGGCACCACCCCCCATCTAAATTTTTTTTAATGTTTACTTATTTTGGGGGGAGGGAAGAATGATTGGGGGAGGGGCAGAGAGGAAGGTAGACGGAGAGTCTGAAGCAGGGTCTGTGCTGAAAGCAACGAGCCCAATGTGGGGCTCAAACTCATGAACTGTGAGACAACGACCTGAGCCAAGTCAGATGCTCAAATGACTGAGCCCCCCCAGGCGCCCCTAAACCCGTTTGTAAGTCAGTGCCCACTCATTTTTTGGGTCACTTTTGCATTAAACAGATGTAAGTTCTGATCACAGCCCCCTTAACCACACCAGGGAACACTTAAAAGCCTGTTTCCTTGGGAGCCCCACCCCCCGCCCACCCTCAGCTCTCCTTTCTCTGACCTGCAAGGGGCCGTGGTTTTCCCTTGGGGCCAGCTTTATCCGTCGCTCTTTAGTTAACACTGATTTGCTGGTGTTTTCCTGTGGATCCACGTTCTGGTCGTCTCACCCGTCCTCTGAGTGGTCCCACTGCGGGCCCGGGCCTGGCCCCGAGCCGCCCGGCAGCCTCTCTGTTCTCTCTGGGGTTCCAGCATCTCGCAGCCCTGGGCCCCTCCCCACTGGCTCCCCTCGCACCCTGGCATGGGGTGGGGGGCGGCTGGGGTACCCTCCGTCCTCGCGATTCCTGTCCTTTGCCTGGGGAGCTGCCACGTCCAGCTTCCCCAGAACTTCCCGGTGAGTCCGGAGGGACGTGAGCCGGCAGCACACAGTGCCCCAGGGCCACAGCCCACCTCTGTCCCCAGAGGGCATGTGAGGTGCCCCCGGCTTTGGCACAGCTGCCCATGAAGCGGGGCCAGGCTGCACACACGACCGCACAGCCCTGCAGGTCGGGCCCCAGACTCGCCCGTCCCTTCCCTGACCTGTCCCCAGCCACACCGCCTTCCTCCGCCTTGCCGTCTCTCCTGTCCCCCCGTCCCTTCCCCGTCCTGCCCTGGTCCCCCCACGCGAGTAACCCTCCTCGCAGATTTGCACGGAATGTTTCCACCCGCCTCTCCTGGCTGGAACACGTGTAGACCGTAGGGGCCTTATCTCTCCCCAGTGCGTCACCGACCGTGTGCGTGCGCCGCTGGCCTCAGAGCACTGTGGATTCGGCCGCCTGCACACCAGGAAGTACCCCTGGAGGCGGCAAGTCCGAGCTCAAAGCGTCGGCAGGGCCTGGCTCCTCCTGAGGCCTCTCCCTGGCTGCAGATGTGGTGCCCACATCCCGTGGCCTCAGTGCTCATCCCTCTGTGTTCACATCCCAATCTCCTCTGCTTATCAGGACACAGGTCCCACTGGATTAGGGCCACTCCAGTGACATCTTAAGTATGTCCTTAAAGCAAGTCCCTGGTCTCCAAACAGTCCCGTTCTAAGGTCCTGAGGGTAGGGGCTTCAACAGATGAGTTTTAGAGGGACCCAGTTCAGCCCATCGTGCCTCGGACAGGGCACAGAGCAGGGAAGACGCTCAGGTGACAGTGGTCAGGACAACCAACGCGTCTCCAATGAGACAGGGCAGAGGGAAGGCGCCGCAGAACTCGGCACTTGCCGGCGGCGGGGGGGTGGGGGTGGGGTGGCCTGCGTGGTCTCTGGCCGAGACCTGCTTCTAAAGCTCAGGTCTCTCCGCTTACGTCAACCTCTTTGGGTGGGTGTCGGAACATGTGGACCCCTGAAACTGAATTCAGGTTGTTTGCGTGTATGGGTTTGTGTGTGTTTATTTTTAATTTTTTTCTTTTAAATGTTTGTTTATTTTTTGAGAGAGAGGGAGAGCACAAGCAGGGGAGGGTCAGAGGGAGAGAGAGACAGGGAGAGACACAGAATCTGAAGCAGGCTCCAGACTCTAAGCTGTCAGCACAGAGCCCAACGCGGGGCCCGAACTCATGAACTGTGAGATCATGACCTGAGCAGCAGTCAGATGCTTAACCGACTGAGCCACCCAGGTGGCTCTGTTTTTTTTTTTTTTTTACCTTTTTATTGAGGTGAGATTCACATTAAAAAATCAGCCACACTAAAATGCACAGCTATGGGGCGCCCGGGTGGCCCAGTCGGTTAAGCGTCCGACTCTTGATTTCGGCTCTGGTCATGATCTCACAGTTTTGTGGGTTCGAGCGTTGGGTCAGGCTTCGCGCTGGTGGCACAGAGCCTGCTTGGGATTCTCTCTCTCCCACTCTTTCTGTCCCCCGATTTGTGCTGTTTCTGTCTCTGTCAAAATAAATAAACTTAAAAAATAAAACGCACAGCTCGGTGGTGTGTAGTACGTTCACAGCATTTTTGCACCCACCACCTCTGTCTGGCCCCCAAAGGGACGTGTTTCAGGGGAAAGGATACCGGCATTGTTTTCTTCTTCGTTTTTTTTTTTTTATTATTGTGGTAAAGTACACGTAATATGAAATTTGCATTCTTAACTGCACAGCTCAGTGACATTAAGCACATTCACACTGTTCTGCAAACACCCCCCACCATCTGTTTCCAGAACCTTCCATCTCCCCAAACTGAGACTCCGTCTCCAGGAAACAGTGACTCCCCACCCCCTGCCCCACCCCCGGCTCCCACCATCTACTCTCTGTCTCTGTGGACGGGATGCCTCTAGGGACCCCGTGAGTGGGGTCACGCAGGACGTGTCCTTCCATGTCTGGCTTCTGTCACTGCACAGTGTCCTTAAGGTTCAGGATCCCTGTTTTGTTTTGTTTTTGTTTTTAAGTTTATTTTCTTAGCACGTATGCATGTGCACGTGAGCAGGGGAGGGGCAGAGAGGAAGCGAGAGAACCCCGATGAGGCCCCGCGCTGTCAGCACAGAGCTCAGTGCAAGGCTCCGACCCATGAACCGGGAGATCATGATCTGAGCTGGATCTAAGGGTCTGATGCTTAACCGACTGAGCCCCCCTGCCCCCCCAGCGCCCCGGGATCCCTGGCTTCTAATCAGCCCCTTCCGGGGTCCCTGTCCCCCTCGCCAGGATCCCAGAACCGGGTGCGAGCGGCCAGGCAGGAGGCGGCTCTGCCAGGCCGTCCAATCGCTCACATGCTCGGGCTGCCCTCTTTCTAGATGTCCGTCTCAAAGCGAGCTCGAAAGGCCTCCAGCGACCTGGATCAGGCGAGCGTGTCCCCATCCGAGGAGAACTCGGAAAGCTCCTCCGAGTCTGAGAAGACCAGTGACCAGGTGAGCGGGTGGCTGGCTCCAGGGGCAGGCGGGTGCGCCCACGGGAGCTGCGCCATGGCCGTGGCTGGCCTGTGGGGCCCATGCTCAGCGCCTCCTCCCTGCCCAGGACTTCACCCCCGAGAAGAAGGCTGTGGTGCGGGCGCCTCGGCGGGGCCCCCCTGTGGGACGGAAGAAAAAGGTAGAGGTGCTTGGTGTGTGCCTCATTCCCACCTGCCTGCCCGTGGGGACCTCCGGGACACCCCTTGTGCTACCAGCCACTGTCCGTGGTTAGAGTCCGTCCTTTCTGGAGGAGGGCGGGTTGTAGGCCACCGGGGAGCCCTGGGGACCTCCACCGTCCCCCTCTGCCTCCGCTGAGGGCAGGGTGTGCAGGGCGCTTCTGGGGCCGGAGACTGCCCGCCACCGCCCCTCCTCAGAGGAGCGAGCATGTGTGTTATGTGCGTGTGTGTAGAGCGAGCCGCGTGTGCACATGTGAGTGGGGAGTGGGGTGGGGCAGAGAGGCGGGAGGAGGGCCCTCCTCTCACTAGGCCTCCCCGCCCCAGCCATATTCTGTTCTGGAAAGAGCTCCAGGGGCGCCTGGGGCTCAGTTGGTTGAATGTCCAGCTCTTGATTTCGGCCCAGGTCCTGAGCCCAGGGTGGGGGGATGGAGCCCCACCCCAGGCTCTGCACTGAGTGTGGAGCCGGCTTGAGAATCTCTCTTCTTCTGCCCTCTCACTCTCTCTCTCTCAAATAAAAAATTAAAAAAGCAATGAGCAGCTGTAACCACTGGAAACCCAGTGGCTCCCCGTGCTCCCCCACTTCCCCGAGATTGGGCCCCAGGGACCCCACACACAGCCCAGCAATGAGGCGGCTGTCTGTGGGCAGGGGGCCGCAGGGGGCTCTGGGCCCTGCCTGTGGCCTGTGGCCTCACCGCTGCGCCCCGGCCTCTCCCAGAAGGCGCCTTCGGCCTCCGACTCCGACTCCAAAGCAGAATCCGACGGGGCCAAGGGCGAGCCGGTGGCCGTGGCCAGGTCAGCGCCGTCCTCCGCCTCCTCCTCCTCTTCTTCCTCCTCCGACTCCGACGTGTCGGTAAAGAAGCCTCCGCGGGGCCGGAAGCCAGGTAAGGGCCCGGGGTGCGCCCCCTCGCCGCCCCGCGGGGCAGGGCCCGCGCCCACCGGCCGCCTCCTTCCCCGCAGCCGAGAAGCCGGCCCCGAAGCCCCGCGGCCGGAAGCCGAAGCCGGAGCGGCCCCCGAGCAGCTCGAGCAGCGACAGGTGGGCGGCGGGCCGGGCGGCGGGCGGGCCGGGCGGCGGGCGGCACGCCCCCGGGGCTCTAACGGGCGCGCCTGCAGCGACAGCGACGAGGTGGACCGCATCAGCGAGTGGAAGCGCCGCGACGAGGAGCGGCGGCGGGAGCTGGAGGCGCGGCGGCGGCGGGAGCAGGAGGAGGAGCTGCGGCGGCTGCGCGAGCAGGAGAAGGAGGAGAAGGAGCGGCGGCGGGAGCGCGAGCGGGGCGAGGCGCCCGCCCCGGGCAGCGGGGGCAGCAGCGGCGACGAGCCGGGCGACGAGGACGAGCCCGTGCGGAAGCAGCGCGGCCGCAAGGGCCGGGGGCGGGGCCCGCAGTCCTCGTCCGACTCGGGGCCCGAGGCCGAGCCGCAGAGAGAGGTTAGGGTCACTGCCGGCCGGGGGGCGGTCTGGCGCGTCCCTTCCTGCCATCCACGGGGTGGGCGGCCACCAGCCGGGGGGCGGGGGTGAAGCAGTGAGACACGGACGTGTACCTTCAAGTGAGGGCCCAGGCGGGACGTCGTGCGGAGCGTTCCCGCATGTTGGGCGCTAAAGACAAGTCGGGGGGCAGGAGCTGTCGGGGTGGGGTTTTCCGCTTTAGGTACGGTTAGCCCTGCAGGCTGTAGTGAGAAGGTGCTGCGTGCCCTTAAGTAAGGATCTGAATGATGTGAGAGGGGGTCGAGGAAGGTGTCTGGGGGAATAGTGCTCTGGGCAGAGGGCACAGTGTGTGCAAAGGCCCTGGGGCAGGACACGGCCTGGCACATTGGAGGAACAACCAGGGGCTCCATGTGGGTAGAGCAGAGAGATGGAGGGGCAGGGCGGGGAGGGCCTTGGGGGGACTTGGGGTTTTCTACCAGGGAGGTGGGAGCCCTGGAGGGCTGTGGACAGAGGACGCAGACCTGACTCCTGTGCTCACAGGTGCCCTCTGGCTGCTGCGGGTTGGGGGGCAGGACTGGGGGGGAGCAGGGAGCAGGTGGGAGGCCCCTGGAGCGTTAGTGGTGAGCCCGATCAGGCCCAGGGCCGCCCTGCAGCCTCGCAGCGCCCCGCCCTCCTGGCACTCGCAGTCCGTCTGAACGGGAGCCTGACTTCCCCGGCCTGTCCCCTCCTAGACCCAGCCCCGCATGACGGGAGGACAACACTGTGTCCTGCCTTCCCTGGGTCACACAAAGGGGACCAGGGTCCCTGCCCCAGGAAGTGCATCTCGCTGGGCTGCCCCTTCCGTGGAGCACGTAGAGGGCCCGGGAAGCTGCCGCCTGGGGTCGAGCTGGGCACAGGAGTCGTTCTGCCTGTCCCGCCCGTTCTCAGCAGTGCACAGGGGGCGGCGAGTGGCATCTGATGTGAGCCCCGTCTCTCTCCGGCTGCTGCAGGCAAAGAAGGCAGCCAGACTGTCACAAAGCACAGAGCCCTCGAGGAGACCCAGCCAGAAGGAGAAGAGAGGGCGCCCCGAGGAGAGGCCCCGAGCCAGGTCAGGCCCCACCCCGCCC
Source organism: Hyaena hyaena (assembly GCF_003009895.1). Classification (NCBI taxonomy): domain Eukaryota; kingdom Metazoa; phylum Chordata; class Mammalia; order Carnivora; family Hyaenidae; genus Hyaena; species Hyaena hyaena. The sequence goes on along the minus strand of NW_024080931.1, from coordinate 943,216 downwards.
CTCCCCCCACAGCTGGCTGCGGGCCCGCCTACCCCGTGCTGGCCTGCGGTCCTCAGTACCCCGGGGACCCGTCAGCCCGAACCCGGTGTCGCATTCTCACAGCCCCGTCAGCTTGCGTAGGACCCGCTGCTCCAGACTGCGGTTCTGCCCCGCGGATGCCACCCTGTGTATCTGGTTGTCTCGCTGGGGGTGGTCCTGGCATTGAGGGGGTGGGGCTGGGCTCGGGACACCCCCAGAGAGTGACCCACCCATTGTCCGCAGTGCTGAGGGGGGGACCCTGTCCCCCAGACCTCGAAGTCCGAGCTCCCCCTCCCCGAGGCAGGGGCCACAGCCCGTCCCCCTGCCCACTTGCTAAGGGGAGTCAGCATCTGTGAATGACCTGCCGGCTGGGAGTTTGGCGGCTGGCTGCCGAGGGGGATGGAGATGGGCCCTCCCGGTCGTCGATGGGGGTCAGATCCAGGCCCTTTTCAGTAGTTGGTTCACCTGGCTGTTAATTCTCAGTCGTGTGTTAGAATGATGAGCGTGATGCTTCTTAGACTTGACCTTGTTGCTGAACCGGAGGCAGGGCTGCCCGGACCAGGTCCCAAAGGGCCCTGATCCCTCCACCCGTCCCCCACCACATACATGCAGAGGCCCCGGTGGGGAGGACAGCTGTGGTGGGGCAGGGTGGCCAGGTGGCAGGTTGGGGCAGGGCTAAGGCGTGTGACTCCACAGGCCCCCAAAGGTGGAGCGGACCCGGAAGCGGTCAGAAGGGTTCCCGCCCGACCGGAAGGCAGAGAAGAAGAAAGGTGAGGAGGGTGGGCCAGCAGGACAGGTGCTGGATCCACGTGGCGCGTCCGGGCCAGGGTGGCTCCGCGGCCCCAGTCAGTGCAGACACTGCATTCTCTCCTGGCTCCAGAACCTTCTGTGGAGGAGAAGCTACAGAAGCTGCACAGCGAGATCAAGTTCGCCCTGAAAGTCGACAATCCGGTGAGACCTTCGTCGGGCGCGGAGGCTCCTCCAGGCCAGGCAGCCCCCCAGCCCCTCGTGGCGGGAGCTCCCTGAGAAGTCCTGGGAAACCGAGGCAAACCCCAGGTGTCGGTTCACCTGGGCGTCCTTCAGCAGAGGACCCCGCCTCGGGCACCGCTTGGTGTCCCCACAAGGGGGTGCCGAGCAGCCCTCCAAGTTCTGGGTCCCCACCACCATCCCTGGGGTTCCCTGTCGCTCCGCCCACGCCCCAGGGCACCCCGTGGGGTCCCCTCAGCTAGGTGCCGCCCGTCCCCTCCTCCGCCCCCTGCAGGATGTGAAGAGGTGTCTGAACGCGCTAGAGGAGCTGGGGACCCTACAGGTGACCTCTCAGATCCTCCAGAAGAACACAGATGTGGTGGCCACACTGAAGAAGGTACGCTGGGATCCCAGCGGCAGAAGGGCCTGGTGGCCGGTGGGGCCCTGCGGGGTGGGGACCAGCCGCGTCCCCTGAGCTGGGCCTCTCGTGGGTCAGATCCGCCGCTATAAGGCCAACAAGGAGGTGATGGAGAAGGCCGCGGAGGTCTACACCCGCCTCAAGTCTCGGGTCCTGGGGCCGAAGATGGAGGCTGTCCAGAAGGCGGCCAGAACCGAGACGGAGAGGGCCGAGGTGGGGAAGGCCGAGGAGGCGCCGGCCGGAGACGAGGCCCCCACGGACCAGGCGGAGGACGAGCTGAGCACTGGTGAGGAGCAAGGCAGGAGCCCTCGGGGCCCGGGCACCTCTCAGTGCTCCCCCCGCACGGCTGGAGTGGCGTCTTCCCTGCACCTGCTCGGAGCCCCTGAGAGCCAGACAGCACAGGGGTCGTGCATCGGGGGCACGTGTGGGGGCATCGCGAGGCAGGCTGGCCGAGAGGAGAAAGGGTGTCTCCTGAAGGGACAGCGACACTGGGTCCCCGAGGGACAGGAGGGCTTTCCTTCCTGCTGGGGTTATGTGGGGGCTGCCGACAGGGGCTCCCCCAGACCTTCCCAAGGGCTCGGCCGAAGCCTCGAGCCCCCGGGCCAGCCTGCAGGGGGCACCTCCTTATCCCTGTCGGGAGAGTCTGCACGCTTCTCCCCACAGCTGCTCCCCATTTCAGGCCTGGCCGTGCCGGGGCCCAGGGCTGCACACCCCGGCCTGATGAGCCAGCCGTCCCGATGGGTCTGGGAGGTGTGGGCTGGGGGCATGTGCTGGGCGCACGGGGCCGGGGCCCTTGATGCAGATGGAGGCTCCTTTAGGGCCCCTGTCCCCAAACCAGCTTGCTCACTCGCTCCCCGCGGGCAGGCTCATAGGGTCACCAGCCCCTCTCCCCACCAGATCTCTCGGCCCCGGTGAATGGCGAGGCCACGTCCCAGAAGGGAGAGAGCACAGAGGACAAGGAGCAGGGGGAAGGACAGAATTCCGAGGAGGGGCCGGGGTGCGGCTCCTCTGAAGAGCCCTTACACAACGAGTAAGTGTCCCTGGGGCTGCGCGCCCAGAGAAGGCCCCTCCCACCCGTCACCCTTGCCGCTGACCCGTGGGTCCCCCGTCCAGGGAGCTGCGCCGGGGACGGGTGCGCGGGCTCCTGGACGCGGACGCCGCCGTGGTGAGGGCCTGGGTCCGCCCATGCACGGCAGGGCCCAGCCGGGGCAGCGAGGGCGCTCTGGACCCCGCTGCACCCCCCGGGCGTGGCGCCTCTGCTGGGGGGGACGGCTGGTGCTCACTTGCGCCCGTGCCGTGTCCCCACCAGCAGCGCACGGGAGGCCCCCGAGCTGGACGCGCCCGGGAAGGAGCGGCAGGAGCGCGCCAGGGTGCGGATGGACTCGGAGTCCCTGGACGAGGAGGAGAGCTGAGCCCCGGCGGCCAGGCCCCCCCGCCCCCCGCCGCACGTAGATGCCCCAGGCCTGCCCTGGCCCCCGCCCGCCGCCAGGCCAGCAGAGCCCTGTCGGGGAAGCGCCGTGCTGTCCCTTTGTATCTGTCCCCTGGGTTGTTTTTCTGCCTAACTTCTGTGATTTCCAACCAACATGAAATGACTATAAAGGGTTTTTTTTAAAGAAAGTCACTTTTATTGACTTGGTTTTCTAGTGTCGCGGGTGCAGCTGCCCAGGACCTGTCCAGGGACAAAGGGTTTAAGCCGCAGAGGTCATAGTGAATGTGAACTTGGTTCTGACGGCGCCCCTGCCTGGCCTGGCCCTGCGTGGCTGACATGAGGGAGAGCGGGAGTGGGAGGCCTTTCTAGAAGAAACAGAGGCTCGAGTGGAGGCTGTGGTCTGACCCTCCTGTGCTCGGCCGCCCAGCACCCAGACGGGAGCAGGGGCCCAGCAGGTGGGCCTGGGCCCTGCTCTGTTTCCAGCCCGGCTGCGGGTGGCTCTGGGACCCCCGAGGCGAGATTCAGGGCCCCCAGAAGCAGTAGCTCAGGTATTCGAGCCGTTGAGGCCGGGGCGCCGCCGTGGGCTGGCCCTCGTCCTTGGCGTTCTGAGGGTGTGAGCAGTGGGGACAGGACTTGCTCTGTGACCTTGGATGAGCGGCACTCCCGCCCTGAGCTTCTCCCTCACCTGGGTAACGACCCCAGGCTCACAGGGCCGTCACGCGGATTCAGACAGACACCCGCACACGGCAGCCACTGGCCCAACACTGGCGTCCATTGCATGTCACTCACCCTGCCCCCGGCCAGGTGCCCCCAACCCCACCAAGCCCGTGGCTAGGGTGGGACTTCCTGAGCCTGGTGCCCCTCCTTTGGTTTGGCTGGACTTGCGGCCGAGTTACTGCGGTCACCTTCTGTGAACGGCTGTGCCCAGCATCTCTCCCTGCGATGACCGCGCAAGAGAGAGACCCAGGAAGGACAGGCCGAGGGGCTTCCTGACCCGTTCCCCGTGTCTCATGTGGCGGGCACCCAGGAGCCGGGGGAGCCTCTGGGGGAAGGCTGGCGCCGCGTGCTGTGCCCAGGGCACCGCATCGGGTCTGAGCAGGAGCTGTCTGCGGGTTCTGAGAAGCGGGGTTTGCTTAGCAAGGCTCGCCCCAGCTGGAGGGGCAGGTGAGGCCTGGTGAGGGTGCCCGCGTGCCATCCCTGGCATGGCTGTCCTGGGCATTGAGGGAGGTGTGGCCGGAAAGGACGGGGTGCTGTGTCCCAGCTGTTCTCCAGCCTGGGCCGGGTGTGGGGCCTCCCTGAACTCGGCCTCAGCCCAGGTGTCTGGGGGCCCACAGAGCATCAGCTCCACGTGGGCCCAGGTGGGAAGGGGCTGGTTTTATACCCCTCCCCGCCCAGTCCAGCCCTCCAGCCCCGGGGCACAGACGTGGCCTGTGGCTGCTGCAACTTCACTCTCACAGAGCCCCTTGGCCACACCGGGCGTCGGCCAAGGTGCTAGGAGCCTGCCCTGGGGTGACAGTGGCATTCTGGTACATTCTGCTGCAATGGAACCCCGTTTGCTGAGGATCAGAGTGTATGCTTCTAGAGCGAGGGCAGAGTCGGGAGCCCAGGATGGAGGAGTAAAAGAACTGAATGGAACCTTCTGGACTTGGGCACATTTTCCTTTCTCTTTCTTAATTGGAGTGCTTGCTTGAGATCCTCAGGCAAAGGCCCTCTGTTGGCGGTCTCAGCAACCCTAGGCCCCGAGATCCGGAGAAGAAGGGGTGGGTGGTGCGGGCAGGCCCTGAGCCCGGCGCATGGTGCCGCCGAGTTCACGGTCCTTGGTGCCCCGACAGGGGCGAGGCACCTTCGGGGAGCGGGAGCCGGTTTGGGGCTGGGGAGGAGGCCCCGTGGAGGTGGGCGGGGAGCGGCCTACAGCCGCTGGCCGCCGGGTGGCAGGGCGAAGGGCCCCACCAGCCAGCAGAGCGGGGGGCTGTGCTGCACGCCCCCCAGCGCCTGCTCCAGCCCCTGCCAGGCCTGGCCCACCGCCTCGCGGCTCCGGGCCAGGGGCCCTGCCGGCAGCTCGTGGGCCGAGCGGGCTGAGGAGACCAGGCCGTAGAGCTCGCAGAGGCTGTGCCGCGCCCGCCCGACCCGCTGCTGGAGCTCGTCCGGGAGGCCCTGGAGGCCGGCGGCCAGGGCGCTGTAGGCCACGTGGAGCTGCTGGAGGAGGCTGCGGGCCGCGGCCAGGGCCCCGGGGTCTGACGCCTGCGGGGGCGGGGAACAAGGTAAGCAGGGGCAGAGGGGGAGGAGCGGGGGCCTCAGCCTTTGGCTACATACCTCTTGGGGGGTGCCTTCCTCCCCTCGGCTGCTCGCACTCTGGGCCGGCGGGGACTGGCCTTCCGGAGCCTGCTCGGCCTTCTGAATCTGGAAAGAGAGCCCAGCAGAGAAGTTACGGCTTCTCGACAGGGTCCCTGCACAGACTCTCCCCTGGGGACGTTCTGGGTCTGGCCCTGGAGCCTCGTGTCTAGGCTTTTCCGGGGCATGGCAGAAAAGCTGCAAAAAAAAAAATAAAATCCTTTAAAAAAAAAAAAAAGAATTAAAAAATCTCCGCGGTGCCTTGGCGTCCCCCTCTCTCGTGTCCCACATCCCTGCTCTGGAGGCACGTTCAGAGCCCGGGCGCCTCTCGCTTCCCCTGAAAGCCACCCCAGAGGCACCCACGTCCATGCCAGGAGTCCCCCCAGTTGTGACACCCACAGATGTCCCCACAGATTGGCAAGTGTCCCTGGGAACAGGATCACCCCTCTAGGGGACACCTTCTAGGTTAGGGGCTTCCACTGACCCCCAAGAGCCTTTGCATCACATTTGCCATCTCTGACCTGTTGAGGTCATGGGAGGCTGCACACACGGCGGCGGGGGGTGGACTCAGACCCTGAGGTCACCCTGGTTTGTGCCGTCTGACCCCTTGGGGACGTATTCCGGTGTCTAGCGCGAGCACAGGTTTACTTATTATATTTCCCCATAATTAACCCTGGCTTTCCCCTCTGTGGCCCTGCTAACACTTGGCACTGGTTCTGGATAATTCTGTATGGTCACTATGGGCGTCCTGGGTCCTGCGGGGGGCTGAGCAGCGTCCCTGACCCCACCCGCTCAAGGCCAGGAGCTCCCTTTCCTGCAGTCGTGACAGCCACAGATGTCTCCAGACGTGGCCCAGTTCATTCCTGTCAAGACCCTGCCGGATGGGACTCATGGTCTTCACACGTGGCCCACCAGAGACCGTGGGGCACGGACTGACACACAGTTGTGCGCATGCCCCGGGGATCCTGATATGGGCCGCATCGCTGGGCTCTGGACTGCATGTGCATCTAGACATCTAAAACCCATGACCTTGGAGACCTGGGGGCCCTCAGAGCTGGGGGTCCCTCGCCGTCTGCGTCGGCCACAGGGGGCTACCGCTGGCCCGGGTTCAGCTCAGAGAAGGGGCCGGCATGTGGGCCGTCAGCCGCGGAGAAGCCTCCTAGGGGCTCAGTAGATGCCTGGCGGGTCGCCGCAGGTGGATGGGGGAGCGGGGAGGGCAAGGCTCTTACCAGCCTGAAGGCGTCGTCCAGCTGGGCCAGCGCGGCCCGGGCCTGGAACTGTCCGTGCTGCAGGTGGCTCAGGGCGTGCTCAAAGGCCCGCTGGCGGAAGCTGGGGGCCAGGTCGCCCAGACGCACAAAGTAGCTGCCCTGGTCGGCCGTGAGCACCCTGGGCTCAGGCTCAGAGGCGGCAAGCCGGGCTGCAAGGGGAAACGGGGTTACTCAGTCCCAGAGGCCCCGGGACTCTCCGGGCTTGGGGCTCCCGCTGGGAGGTGGCCCGGCCGTGCTGCTCGCACCTTGCTCCTCGGCATCCATGGGATGGAAGATGTCCCCCAGCTCCTTCAGCTCATCCCGGAGCGTCGCGAAGCTCATGGGTCCCTCATAGCCGTGCACTGGGGCCACGTGTGCCACCTCCTCACAGCCCAGGGTGGCCCCTGTTGCTTCAGCAGTGGCTTCCTGGGCAAGGTCCAGGCCCGTACAGAGCGTGTCCAGGGTGCTGGATTCCCCAGGGGACGGAGCTTCCCCTCCTTTGTGGGGGACACTGCAATTGGTGGGTCCACCCCACACAGGGGCCTGGGTACCAGGTAACCAGTTCTGGATGGTGCCCAGGCCAGTCTGCACTGCCCCTCGGGCCAGGGTCTCTGCCCCGCTGAGCCCAGTGGACACAGTGTCCTTGGTGCCGGTGACAATATTCTTGGTGGTGTCCAGGCCGGTCTGGACGG
>NW_024080931.1:843787-933233 GCF_003009895.1 Hyaena hyaena | reverse complement strand
CAGGCCGGTCTGGACGGTGCCCTTGGCCATGCTCACTGCCCCTGTGACCCCACTAGCCACAGTCTCCTTGGCACCCGTGAGTGCAGACCGGGTCATGCCCAGGCCTCCCTGCACCACACCCGTAGCTGTGTCCACCACGTTGGCCATCCCGGTGGAGACGGCATCTTTGGTCTTAGTCATCTTGGAGGACACCAGGTCCTTTGTCCCAGAGGTCATCTGATAAGAAAGGACATGTGTGATCAAGAGGAGAACTGATGCACTCCACACCCCAGACTTCAGCCCGCCTGATCCCTCGCACGCCATGGGGAGAGGGACCGTCACCCAAGACTCTGCCCCTCACCTATCCCCGGACATACTTTGCTCTCATGCTGTCTGCCAGCCACAGCTTCCAGGGCCCGGGCTTCACGAGCTCTGTCATAGCGCCTAGTGGCTCCCCTGATTCAATAGATCCCCACTGTCAATGGCCGGTCCCCACACGTCCTGAAACTTTGCCAAAGTCCCTGGCCTTGGGCTCTGTGCAGGCATAGGACGACATAGTTTGTTCATCTTGCCTACTCTTCTCTTCTGGCAGATTCTGAGCCTAGTTTCCCCATTACAGGGGGAAGACCAGATTGCTCATTAAATGAAGGTATTCAGGGTGCTTGGGTGTCTCAGTCAGGTGAGCATCCGACTTCAACTCAGGTCATGATCTCTTAGTTCATGAGTTCAAGCCCCTGCATCGGGCTCCATGCTCACAGCTCAGAGCTTGGAGCTGCTTCGGATTCTGTCTCCCTCTGTCTCTGCTCCTCCCTTGCTCACACTTTGTGTGTGTGTCTTTCTCTCAAAAACAAATAAACATTTTAAAAAATGAATTGAGTTCAAGTAAGAGAGGAGAATCGACTTTGAGATAACTTCTGCAAAAGAACAGGGACAGGGATTGGGTCTGACTCCTGAGACACCGTCAACGATTTTCATCAGGCTTGGCTTTCCAGGGGGCAGTTTCTCCAGCCCCACCAAACTAACCAAGGGTGGTGGTGGTCTGAGTCGCCACTGCAGGGTTTCAGCCACGATCCTACGGTTCCCGGGCGCCGCTACCCCACCCCCACCCCGGGGACCCTGTGTGCTGTCTGCGGACATCTGGGACTCGGGGAGAGGGCGCCCCTGGCATCGAGTGAGCAGGGCCCAGGGATGCCATGCGGTCCCCTCCACCTCCCCGCCTCCCCGTGCCCCAGACGCCCCCCAGCCGAGAAGGATCTGGCTGCAAATGGCCATAATATCGAGAAGGGGGAGCCCAGAAATGTTATTCTTACCCCCCGCCCACCTGCCGCCCCAGACACTCGGGCTCTGTGCCTGCAGAGACCGGAGTTCGAATCTCAGCTCTCGGCCCCTCCTCTGCCCCTGCTGTGTGACCTGAGTCAAGCCGCATCCCGCCTCTGATCTTATGTCTGAAACCCGGTGACTGACTAATGGAGGACGGGGGTCAAGGTGCCTGAAGCACTTTGTGGGTAGTAGGTGCTCCGGCGGAGAGGAAGAGGGACCGGGAGTGGCCTTGGCTGCCCGGGTCTGCCAGAAGGGCCAGCGGCCTTCCTCACCCTTCCAGATCCTGCTGAGCTGAGGGCAGAGGGGAGTAGAGTCAGACTCCAGGGCGGGGGCCAAGGGGGGCGCCTGGGTGCCTCAGTCGGTTAAGTGGCCCACTTAGGCTCAGGTCATGATTTCAGGGTTCATGAGTTCGAGCTCCGAATCGGGCTCTGCACTGACGGTGTGGAGCCTGCTTGGGATTCTCTCTCTGTCCCTCTCTCTGCCTTTCCCCTGCTCTCGCTCTAGCTCTCTCTCAAAATAAATGAGTAAGCTTTAAAGAAACAAAAAAGACTCCAGGATAGGGGCTTAGGCTCCGTGCAGGAGTCCTAACCGGAGTGTGGCCCTCAGCCGTCACCCATCAGCCGCTCCGTTTGGCCCGGCTTTAGGGACAGGAGAGCCAGGGAGACCCCCGTTCAGCTAGGATGGAAGGCGCAGGAAGCACCCACTGTTCAGCCTCCGACTCCCCAGGTTCACCACCCGCCTTGCTGTGTGACCTTCAGCTAGTGGCTTGGCTTCTCTGTGCTTTGGCTGTTGCGCGGGCCACCCTCGCCCCCTTCCTCACGGGGCAGGTTAACCAAGAACCTGCACACAGAAGGCGCTTAGCCCTGAGCCTGACACGCAGTGAGTTGCCAGTGTTTGGGGCCAGGAAGGCAGTACCTAGTACTGCACCCATTTCACAGCTGTGGAAACAGAAGCTCAGAGGGGAGACTGTGCCTGGATCCCACAGCAGGACACACAGGGGTGTCTGCCCTCTCCTTGGCCCAGGACCCCCCTCCGAAGCCCAGGAGCGCCACCAGAAGGAGGCGGAGGCCGTCGCCTCGGGTGCACCAGCCCCTCTCACCTTATCTGGAGGCGGCAGCCATGTCTCCCCGCTGGCCGTCTGCTCCAGGCTGGTGGCTGCTGTGGGGACAGGAGCTGGTCAGGCCACCAGGAAGGGCGAGGGCCGTAGGCTGGCATCCACCGCCCCGGTGCCCGTTGCGCAATTGATGGGCACAGCCCGAAAGGTCAGGAATGTCCCAGTCGCCCCGCCAGGGACAGCAGGAGGTGACAGCAAGGGCCCCGGGGGCGGAGCCCTGCTGGGGGGCGGTTCAGGCTCCTGGCGCAGGACTTCTCTGGAGTTTTCTACGGCTGGGTGCTGGGGGCTGGACCCTCACCCCCAGGGGGCCCCAGGGAGAGGACTCCGGCCCCGCCCCGCCCCGCCCCAGCCGCAGCTGCCCGGCTGGCCTGGGTATGTGGGGCAGGAGTCAGCTGCCCGGGGCGCGGGGCCCGGAGCAAGTGCGCGTCCAGGCCCGCACTCCCCGTCGTCAGCCTGCCGCGCAAATGGAGGACGGGGAGCCCCCCGCCCCCCTCCCCCCTGCCGAGGCTATGTGACCCCAGGAAGCCAGCGCCCCTTGCTGGGAACCAGGTTGGAAACCTTCAGTGACTCGGACCCGGGCAGCACCCAGTCCTCGTCCGCGGAGCATCAGAAATGGGGTGGGAGGCAGGGGAGGGGCCATCGCAGGGAGACAGGCCGTGTTCACACCCTCGCTGTTGCCGCTTATGCTGCTTTGGGCCACTCACCTGCCCTATTCATGCCTCAGTTTCCCCCCTGGTGCCACGTGGGCATGCCAGCCTGCAGTGCTTGCTGAGATGATCCTGGACACATATGAACCCCCCGCCCACAATGACCAGAAGTCCCTGCTCGGGTATTTATTCCTGGGTCCCCCCCAGAGGCCCCCCCCACCCAGAGCTGTCCACTCACCCTGAGCCGGGGGCTGCACAGATGCACCTGCAGGGTCCGCGACCGGCCGGGCCTCTTTGGCGGAACTGTGGGCACCGGCTATCAGGTTCCGGGCAGAACTGAAGCCAGGCAGGGACCCCAAGAAGCTTCCCAGGGTCTACATGGGGCAGGGGGGAAGCGTTAGCTGGGCCAGGGACTGGGGGGCAGCACTGGGTTCCTGGATCCTCCCGAGTCTCAGTTTCCTTGCCTGGGCAATGGGCAGAGTCAGCCCGGCCCCGTAGACAGAGGAAAAGGTCACCCTCTGGGTCTCCAAAGGCCTTTTCCTTCCACGGCCCCCCATTTCACAGATGGGGAAACTGAGGCCCAGCGAGGGGACGTGACTGGCTCAAGGTCACAAGGTGGGGAAGGAGCTGAGGGCTGCTCGCGCACCCCACTCCCCCCACCCTTCAGCTTGGGACAGGAGGGGACAGTTGGTACCATGGCTCTCAGAGCCTTCCCACCCCACCCTTCCCAGGCCCTCCAGAGCCCAGTCTGTGAAGGTCACCTTCCCAAGGTTCTGGGGTCCCAGGCCCTGGCAGGGATCTCCCCCCCATGTCTCCCCTCACCTTGCCCTTGGGTTTGGGAGGATCCCGGCCTCCTTCATCTTGAGCAGACATAGTGATACTCTGAGCAGCTGGAAGGGGGCAGAGAGGGTGTGTGACCAGGGGGCTCCCGGGCCTCCCGCCCCCCGCCCCCCGCCCCGGCCACACCCCTCCGGCCCAGCCTGGCTCTGGCCCCAGTTGCTCACCTGGGGTGCCTGAGGGTCCCTCGGAGCCACAGGCGGAGCAGCTGGTGGCTGGCTCTGCTCTCGGCTTCCAGGCCTTATAGGGTCTGGGGCAGGCGCAGCCCGGCCGACAGAGGCAGGCTGCCAGCGGGGGGGGGGGGGGGGGGGGGCGGTCACGTGCAGCCCGCCCAGCCCAGCGTGGCCCCGGGCCCAGCGCCTTTCCCCTGCTCTCCTCTGCCCACGGCACGCACCCCTGCCAAGGCCGAGGGGTTTGCGGACCGTCCCACGCCCCCAAGGCACTGCCCCACATGCTGTCTCGGCTCCGGGTTCCATCCACGAAGTACGTTCAGAGCTCTGCTCTGCCGGGACTCCTTGGTCCGTTACCCTCCACGGGCCTCAGTTTCCCCTTCCAGACCCCTCACCGGGACCCACAAGGCCCTGCTTTCTCCCTGCCCTCCCCTCCTCCAGCTCTCCCCTCCCCCTTTGCTCACTCTGCTCCAGCCACACGGGACTCCTCACAGTTCCTCCAACACGCCAGGCATCGTGCTGCCCTGGGACCTTTGCACATGCTGTTCTCAATACCTGGAGAGCCCTTTCCCGCAGCGCACACCTCCCTCCCTCCCCTCCCTCAGGGCTGTTTTGCTCCCAATTGGCCTTTAAGAAATGTTTGGCCTGATGGGCCAACTCAGGACAGTTCCGAGTGTGAAGTGTGGTCAAGCACGTGACCTGTTTACCCCAGTGCCTGGTTACCCCCCAGACATTAGCTTATCACTATCCAGGCAGAGAGAGAGGAGCAGCAAGGGGATGTGTCTCTCCAGGAGGGACTTCCCTTGGCAAATTAGGGCCAAAATGCAGATGAACACAGGGTGCTGAAAGAGCAAGGGGATCCTAGGAGTGAGATGCAGGCTGGGGGGACTTGGGACAACCCAGGGTGGCTTCCTGGAGGAGGCATCCTGTGCCGGGAAGTGGCAGAGACAGGATTCAAACCCAGACCCAGAGCCTGTGTACAGAGGGGGCTTCTGTGGGTAGGGGTGCGGGCTAGCAGAGGAGCGACCGCCGTCCCCGAGATGAGACTCCTGGCTGCCCGCGCGCCCGGGACAGGGGCCCCAGCGGCGGCGTGCGGGTGGAGGTGGGGGACACCCAGCGGGTGGTTATGGCCACTGAGCTGGGAGGCGAGATGGTTCCGCCAGGTCATCTCCTCGGGGCAGGCAGTGTGCTTGCCAAACAGTTGGGGAGCAAAACGGGGATGTCTCCCCGCTTCATCCCGCCAGCCCTTCCCAAAGGTGGCGGGGGGAGGGACACCCCGGGTGTGCCACTCCCCTTCCCACGGGGCACAGCGACGGCCACAGCAAAGACAATAAAAGTGATCCCAAACACCAGAGTCAGGCCCCGCCCCCCTCTGCCCTCAGCCCTCCAGGCCTCTCACCTCCCTGGGGGAAATCCTTAGTCCTCCCCCCGCCGCGGGCCCCCATCGCCTCTCTGGCCTCCCCTCTTCCCTTTCTCCCCTTGACTCACTCTGCTCCAAAGACACGGGCCTCCTCACTGTCCCTCCAACACACTAGACCTGACGCTGCCCCAGGACCTTTGCACAGGCAGTGCCTCCTACCTGGAACGCTCCTCAGTCTTTGCTTATATGTCACCTCCTCCGAGAGGTCTTCTTGGACCCTCTTCCGCTATTAAAAAAAATACACCCCTCTTCCTACCCTCACACACTCCCCATTCCTCACTCCTGTTACGTTTTTCATCACCTACTAAAACCAAAACATAATTTCCGTCTTTTTCTCGTGTATTGTCTGCCTCTCCCACTGTATTGTAAGGTCCCAGAGGGCAGGATTCGTACCCGGTTTGCTCCCTGCCAGGCACGCGTGCTCAGCAGGTGTTGCTGGATTCAGCGAAGCGGCAGCTACTCACTACTTTCACACCCATTTCACGGAGGAGAAAACTGGCTCAGAGGAGGGAAAGAGCTTGGCCACCCAGTTACAGGCAAGGCTGAGACTCAACCCCAGGGCCTTATCTACGGCTCCGCTCTGTTCCAAGACTTACCTCGACCCATTATCTTTCTCTCCCCACTCTGCTCTTGTCAGATGGATTCCCCCACTGCCCTGCCTCCGCCTGAGCCCTCCCCTCTGCCAAAACGCCCATCCTGCGTGCCACCCTGCCCATCCGCACCAAGCCTGGCCCTCCAGGGGCCCCCAGCCTCGTCGGGGGAAGAGAAGGCAAGGTTGCCTGGGGCTGTAAGTCCAGGCAGAAGGGGCTTGGAGTCCCAAGAAGGTGAACTGTGGAGTGTCAGAGCTATCCTACTGGGGTGGAGGGAGGGAGAGCTTCCTGGAGGAGGCGGCATTGGAGCTGAGGCTAGAAGGTGAACATGTCCGGGAGATGGGTGGGCGGGCATTCCAGGTACAGGGTGGGCAAAGTCCCCAAGGCGGGGAAGTCCGCACGATTCAGGGGGAGGCGGCAATGACTGTGGAGGGTCCCGGGATGACCCCAGTTCTCCAGTGCCAGGGCCAGGAGTTTGGAGGTTTGGTCTGAGGGTGACTGGGAGCCATAGAGGTTCCTGCACAGGAGCTGGGAAGTGAATCTGGCTGGTGGGAGTAGCCCAGGCTCCCAGAACCGCCCCTGGGCCTGGTCCTAGGGAGGCCAGGGGCCACCCTGACCTCACCACATCAGACTGCGCTTTCCTCACACCCCACGCAGCCACAGGGGAGTGTCGGGGGCAGCTGTGAATTCGGGCAAAGGACGGAGGGCTCCCAAGAGACTGGCCCATGGCCCTTCCCCTACCACGGTTGGCCTGTCCTGGCCAGCACAGGTCACACCCCCCCGAGGCCCCCGCAACTCTGGAACCAACAGCCACCCCGGCCTGAACAGAGGCCACGGGCCTTTCGACAACACGAAGCACCTTTATTCTGGAGCGAGGACCCCGAAGGGCAAACCACGTGGATCTGATGCAGCTGCACCTCCTCAGGGACCTCTCACTCCAGGCTGTACAAGCAGGGGGGTGGAGGGAGGGCGCCGACTCTTCGAAACCCCAAACAGCCATTGGATAAACCGTGTTTCTGATCTGATCCGCAGATTTTTGATCTGCTTTTCTCGGGGTACAGGGATCGGGGCTACGGGCAGAGGAACCCAGCTTGGGGCCAGTGGGACCTGAATTGGGTTTCAGTCCCCATATGTCCAAGGGAAAGAGTGGGGAGCGTCTGAGATCAGTGAAGCTGGTCTGGGATTCTGAATTAGGCCCCCCGCTCCTGGGCAAGGCCACCGCGCTGTCTGTTAGTTCAAACGCTTGGCCACTAGGGGGCAGCAGGGACGTCAGAGGCAGGGCGACCTTCCCCTTGCAGCCTGTCAGTGCATATGCAGGGCCGCTAGGGGGCAGCAGGGACCCCGGGGGGCGGGGCGACCTCCCGCAGGCCGCCTGGGCCGCCGCATGGCCCCATCCGGTCAGAAGTCCAGCTCCGGCATCAGGGTGTGCTTGGGGCGGCTGGGGGGCGTGGGTTCCTCCTTGGAAATGTCGCCTGGGAGGGCTGGCCCGTCCCCGTGCTGGGCCTCCCAGGCTCTCTGCTGGGCCGGCCAGTCCAGGTGAGCCCAGCGGGGGTCGGGGCCCCCCACGACCTCGTCCACCAGAGTCTCCAGGTCGGGCGGGGGCGCGGGCCGCTCCACCAGGATGGGTGCGAAGGGCCCCACCAGCCAGGGCAGCGGCACCGCCTGCACCACCAGCTCCAGCAGCTCGTCTACACAGGCGTGGGCCCGGGCCACGCTGCCCCGGCCCTCGGCCAGGGCGGCCGCCGGCACATCCCCGAAGCGGCGGGCGTCGGCGAACGCGGACTGCAGGGCGTCCACGCTGCGCCGCACCTCGGCCACCTTCTCCTGCGCGCTGGGGGGCAGGCCCCGCACACTGGTCTCCAGCGCGTCCACTGTGCTCCGCAGCTCCCGCATCAGACTCCGGGACAGGACGAGCGTCTCCAGCTCTGCCTGCGGGGGGAGGGGAGGGGCCTCAGCGTCCCGGATGGGCGCCCACCAGGACCGGCGCCCTGCCTCAGTTTCCCCCACAGGGCGCCCCGTAGACCTGTGCCACCTCCCTGCCGGCGTCGCCACGGACACTGCAGACAGCGGACGTCAGCACTTGGGTGGGGACCGCTGGAGCGCGCCCCCGCCCCCGCCCCTGGAGAGATCCAGCAGGACCCTCACGCCCCCGCGCGCCCCCGCGCACCCCCTCGCCGCCACCCTACCTGGCTCCGGCGCCGGCCGTTTTCTGGGGAGCGCTGGCTCCAATCCTCCCAAAGCTGGTGCACCTTCCCCGGGCGCGCGGGGGCAGTGGGCGTGGCCCCGCACTGCATGAGGTTGATCTGAGGGGACAGGGACCGGTGGTAGTTTGGGGGCTCGGGGCCGGGATCTGGTCTCGATAAACACGTAGAGAACACCGTCTTCTCTGAACCCTCCCCACCCGCCGATCCAGCCTGCGCATCCTCCCCTCTGCTCCGGGCCGGCCCCGCGACCCCTGGCTCCCCGGACGCTCAGACTCCCTTCCGCCATGCTGGTCGGCCGGCTAGGTACACGCCTCGCCCACCCCACACCCCTGCCTGGCTCATTCCAGGTTTTCAGGGTGGACGTCTCCCTCTCCAGGAAGTCTTCCCTTCTTGCCTCTGGCTGGGAAGATTCCACGGCGCCTGATATGTTTTCCATCCTGACCTTCTGCGTTATGAGCGTCCTGAGGGGCCACTGTACCTTCGGTGCCCAGGACGGGACAGGTGTTGGAGGACAAAGAGAAACTGTGGCCCGTCTGTCCCCTGGAATATTATTCAGCCTTAAAAAGGAAGGACATTCTGACCCCTGACCTTGAGGACATTGTGCTCAGGGATAGAAACCGACTCGGGTGCTCAGCGGCGTCCTCTGGTGGCCGCTCTGGGGAGGGCAGCCTGGGGTCCCGGATGGAGCTGGGGGGACCAGGGGCAGTTTGGGGGGCTGGACCTGGGGGTGAGGAAGGGGAGCTGTGGGCGGAGCTGGCACCCTGGCTGATGTGCCCGTTGTGGGTGCAGAGAAGCGGGGAGCCGAGGGCTGCTCCTGACCCCCTAGAAGAACGCAGGGGAGGGTTGGGGGCTGTGAACTTGTCAAGCTCAGTCAAGCGGGAGCTCCCGTGGGGCGCCTGGGGGGCTCAGTAGGTTAAGCTCTGACTCGGGCTCAGGTCATGATCTGGTCTGTGAGTTCGAGCCCTGCATGGGGCTCTGTGCTGACCGTGCGGAGCCTGCTTGGGATTCTCCCCTGCTCATGCTCTCTCTCTCTCTCTCAAATTAAATTTAAAAAAAAAAAAAAAAAAAAGTGGGAGCTCCCGTGTTCCCTAGGGGCAGGGAGGGACAGACAGTGAGGGAAGAGGCTAGAACCTAAGAGCTGGGGTGGATCAGGATTGGAGGCAGGCAAACAAGGGGAGGGGTTCCTGGTCTTCTTTCCGAAGTACTTTGCCTATAAATTCCAGCGCCTACTTCCTCTGCTCCCCCGCAGCCCCTGCCGGTGTCCCCAGGCTGAACCTGGACCCCCCGAGCCTCCCCAGCCCCGTGTCGCCTCTCTGGCCCAGCCTTGAGCACCCGGGGCTGGAGGCGGCCGAGGCCCGCTCTGCCTCCCGCTTCGGAGCAGCCCTCGCTTACTGGCCCGCATGGCGCGGCGGCAGCGGACAGACGGATCTCACCAGCTCCAGTGTCTCCTGCAGCTGCGCCAGCGTGTCCTGGGCGTGGTGTTTCTTCTGCCTCAGTTTCCCCAGAGAGTGTTCATACGCCAGGTGGCGGAGCCGCGCTGACAGGGAGCCCAGGCGCACGAAGTAGCCCTGTTGCCTCCTCTGCTCCTCCACGGAGCCCACTTCCGGGCCCTCAGCCTCGGCTGCCAGGGCCGCTGGGGGGCGGGACGGGGGAGGGGTCAGCGTGGCGGCGCCTCCACGCCCGCGTGGACGAGCCCACGGGCTCCCAAATATATAGTTTTCCTTTGCTAACAGCAACCCATTTAACCTTCCCCAAACCCTAAGACGTAGCACTATTATTAACCCCATTTACAGATGGGGAACACTGAGGCAAAGGGCGATGAAGCCCCACTGCGTGCAAGAGGCAGACCTGGGATTCCAGCCCTTCTATGAGATGGTCTGCTCAGAATATACTACAGGGGGCGCTGCGTGGCTCAGTTTGCAGAAGCGGCCGACTCTTGACTGGCTCAGGTCATGAGCTCACGGTTTGTGAGTTCGATTCCCACATCCAGCTCTGTGCTGATGGTGAGAACCCTGCTTGGGAGTCTCTTTCTCGGTCTCTCTGCCCCTCCCCCATCCTCCCTCCCTCCCTCTCTCTCAAAATAAACTAAAAAATCCTTAAAAGAGAGGGTATACTACAAGTGCTTGGCACACAGTAGGTGCTTCATAAATGCCCCAGAGCCTTTCTGCAGAGGAGGGAGTGCCTCGACATGTTCTTCTAGTCCCCGTAAGGAGGGGGTTGAGAAGTCAGATCATCTCCGGGGTCAAAAACAAGATGCCAAAAATTGGAGAATGGTGGTTTTTTTGTTTTGCCTTTTTTTTTTTTTTTTAATTTTTGAGACAGAGAGAGACAGAGCACGCGTGGGGGCGGGGCAGAGAGAGGGAGACACAGAATCTGAAACAGGCTCCAGGCCCTGAGCTGTCAGCACAGAGCCCAGTGCGGGGCTCAAACCCACAAACCGTGAGATCATGACCTGAGCTGAAGTTGGACGCTTAACTGACTGAGCCCCCCAGGCGCTCCTTGTTTTGCTTTTTAAAGATTTTATTGTGTTACGTAATCTCTACCCCCGAGGTGTGGCTCCAACTTGCAAACTCAAGATCAAGAGTCACATGCTCCCCTGACGGGCCCGCCAGGTGCCCTGTGAGAATGGTGGGTGTGAGGGAACCGTATAAGGGGGCAGGTGCCGTTCAGCCCAAGTGCTTAGGTTTTGAGGACCAGCCACAGATCAGGATCCGCAGGGTGAGATCCGATTGTAAAATGCACACGATGAATTAAAGCATTTTAAAGGCATTGCCTAGGCCTGTATTACAATCAAGAGGGCCACCAGTTTGAGACCGTGGCCGTCGAGTCTGTAAGCCCCGTGCAGCCTTAGGGTCTGCGTGGTCAGGGGGCGGTGGGAGTGCAGGGGCGCTCAGGCCTGGGCTCTAGCTCCTGTGTGTTTCCTGTTGAACTGCTGTGTGGCCCTGGGCAAGTCCGGGGCCTCTCTGATGGGGAACCTCTGGGGATGGGGGGGGAGGGGGGGGCAGTGGGCGGGCCGGCCTCACCGAGCTCGTCCTCAGTCATGGGCAGGAAGTGGTCCACCAGCTCCTCGGACTTGCCCAGCACGACATCCACGGCGTGGCTCACGGAGCGCTTCAGGTCCACGCTCCAGCGGCGGCTCTGCCGGGCCAGGCCCACCACGCCCGTCATGCTGCTGGCCACCGTGTCCTTGGCCGAGGTCACCACCTGATGGGAGGGGTCCCTTTCCAGGCATTGGCTCCCTTCCCTTCCCCCAGCTCCTTGGGGCTGGGTGTCCAGGGTCCCTGGCCCTTCCTGGCGCTGGGCCTCAACTTCCCCTCTATAACACGGAGGAAAGGGAAAGTTCTCCCTCACAGGGTCCTTGAAGGGGCTACCAGCACCCACCAAGGTTACTGAGCACATGGTAAGTGCTCAGTAAACTCGGGTGCTGATTATATGAATCTGGCTGGCGTTTTCGGAGTTGGGCCCAAACGGCACTCAGCCCCGGTCTGGCTGATGCAGGCGTCCGGGCGGGTCCCAGAGGACGACGCCTCGCTCCCTCCCACCCCGAGCCCCCTCTGGGTCCCCGCGGTACCATCTCTGGAGGTTGCTGGAGAAACGGCAACTTCTCCTCCAGCTTGTCCAGGCCCCTGCAGGCGAGGCTGTTCACGGTGGCCACTGGGGGGAGGGAGGCGGGGAGTGAGGGAGAGAGACTCGGGGAGAGGCCTGGGCCACCCTGGGAGGGGCGGGGGGGACCCTGAGGCTGTGGGTGGGCCACCAGGCCGGGCCCCACCTCCACTGCCCTCTCGGCCTCAGCTCTGCCGCCCGGCTGCTGCCAGCACCAAGGTGACTCCTCGCCCGTGGCCGGCTCAGACGCCCCAGCGGGCAGGCTCAAGGTCACGCACACCAGCTGAGGAGGAGGAGGGGCGAGCCTTGAGCTGAGACCCTGAGGTGACCCCCTTCCTTGGTCAGATGGAGGCCAAGGGTCTGTGTCCCCGGCCCCCCGTCAGGTTGGACCCCTCTGCTCATCACAGGAGTCCAGGGAGAGGTGGGCGCAGGTAGGTCAGGCCACCAACCGTGGGAGGACATGGGGACACAGACGAGGGCGCCCCAGCAGACAGCTGAGGGCGGAGGTCCGGGACATGGAACCTCAGGACGCGGGGACGCGGGGGACTCACGCTGGGGCTGCAGGTGACTGAGCAGCGGCTGGGCGCGGTCCAGGGCGCAGGCGGTCAGGCCACATACGCAGTGCTCGGCCAGGCGGCAGGCGGAGCCCAGCAGCGGGTGCCTGTCCTTGGCGGCACTGTAAGCCTCCGAGACCGCAGTGCACGTGGTCCTGACCAGGGGCAGAGCCACCACGCGCTGCACCACGTTCTGCGGGGAGAGGTGGCCTCAGAGGGGCCCCAGGGGGTGTGGGCAGCTGAGCCGGCCCTCCGTCTGCTGCCCTTCTCTGGGCTGGGGACCAGGAGCGAAGGAGGGGGCCGGGGGACTGCACACTTAACTTGGGGCTTCAGCCTCCCCATCTGTAAAATGGGTTTCTAGAGCTGGGAGAGTCAAGGAGCCAGCGTGCGTGGAGTGCTTGGAACGGGGACCGGAGCAGAGCGTGTGCTGTGATCTCTGTCATTTGTGCATCTGCTGTTGAGAGTGCCCAGACGGTGGGCACAGAGACGGAGACAGGCAGGGACCCCGAGGTGGGGGAGGGGAGCGGGTGTGGCTGCAGACATGCTCCCCGCCCCGGGCGTCCCTGCGGCCGTCTGGGAAATGGGTAAGATGTGCCGTCCACCCCCGCACACACACACACAAGGTCCAGCAAGGATAAGCATGGGAGGGAGTCCCCGGTCTGACACTGTCCCAGGTGGGACGGCCCCCCTCTCCCTGTGCCCCTGCTCCGTGGGCGGGGCAGCCCCTCACCTGCCTGTCCTGATCCCACAGGCTGGTTCTGGGGGGCTGAGCAGTCTCATCTTCTGACATGCCGGCTGCAGACATCCTGAGGGGCAGGGCCGGGTGAGAGGGGCTTCCACACACCCCCTGCCCGTGGCCAAGTGTGGTTCCCTCTTTGAGCATCAGTTTCCTCAAAACAGAGTTATGATCGTACCCAACCTCACAGCTCATGAGGGACATGGACAGTGCATGCATGGGGCTCTCCACACACTGGGTGCGCACGGAGGGCCTCCGGCAAGGTGGGGACATTGTAGGGGTTCAAAGCATGGGCTCTGGAAACAGAAAGACTTGGGTTCAAATCCTGCCATTACCTGCTGTGTGACTTTGGGCAAGTGCCTTCACCTCTCTGAGCTCTTTCCTCTTCTGCAAAGGAGAAGAGGTCCCTCTTGCCCCTGGGCACCCCCCAACACATCCCCACCATCACCCCCCAACAGAACTGCACAAGCAGCCCCCTGCAGGTCGTAGCTTCGGAATAAACCTTCCCAATAAGCCTACAGTCTGACAGGGAAACTGAGGCACCCAGAGGTGAGGTCCATGCTCTTTCCACGACCACACATCTAAGCAGGCTCAGAGTGGGGAGTTCGACCCGGGACTCCCCGCTCGAAGTTCTTCCCTTCTCCCCACGCTGTGCCTTCAGAGCCCTGGTCGCAGCCCAAGTGGGTCCTGAACTTTAGCCAACTGGGCCAAGGGTCTCTGCCACCTGCTCCAGCCCTTCACCCCCCTCCCCTCTCACGCCGCTGGATCCTCTCCGGCCCGCCCGATCAGGAGCCCCTACCCTGCGGGGCTCTCCGGGACGCCCCCCACTCCGCACTCACCCGGGCGTGCGCAGCCACAGCCCCCCGAGAGTCGCTGCCCACCCCAGACTCCCGCCCCAGGCTCCGCCCACCGCGCGCCCCGCCCGCCTTATAGCCTCTCTCGGGGGCGGGGCCTTAGGTACTGGCCAATGGGGAGAGGCCGTGCGGAGGCGTGCCCCGGGGGCGGGGCTCCAGCTCACCCACACCACCTCCCCGCCTCCCCGGCCTTCTCTGGGGTCCCGGCTGGGGTCCCGGCGCGGCTGTTGTCATAGTAACTTGGGGACGCTGGATGTCCCCGTATTGGACTTCTGTTGGCCAGGTTTGGCCACCTGTCACCCTGCCGTTGCCGCGAAGACAGTGGAGGATGATCACGGCCCCCACCACCTCACCAAACAGTGACCTTGAGCAAGTCTTCAGGGTGTTTTTATTTCGAAAAATCTGCCCTTGAACTCAGCCAGGATTCAGGCCGGCCCATTCCCTTGGATCTCCATTTTACAGATGAGCAAACTGAGGGATCCAATTCAAACCCCTCTCTGCCAGACTCCAGGCCCCTCTCTGGCTGTCATTATCAGGCCCGGAATGACCGCCAGGGACCATCCTTCCTGGGAGCTGAAAACACTGGGCATGCCCCCCAAACACCCAGGGGTCCCCCAAATCCGACCCGGGCTCCAGCATGCCCAGCACTGGGTCAGCAGGCGGCTCAAAGCAGCCTGCCCTGGGCGGCTCTCCCTCTGGAGACCTGAAGCAATCTGGTTTAATTTAAACCTTCCCCAGGACACAAGCTGTGGCAGGAATCCACCAGTAAAATGACACTCCGGGCAACGGTCAGGGTTTTATTTGCAGTTAAGTCTTGAATTGAGGGGGAGGGGAGAGGAGGAGCCACAAGCTCTCAGATCCCAGCTGCAATCCCTTACCCTCCTCCTTCCTTCTGGAGACCTAGGAAGTCGACTTAGGGGATGCTTGGGGCACAGTGACTTCCAGTTCACCCAGTTCCTTTCCACAGTTATTTATTAACCCCTCGGCTCTGGCCCCAAACTGGGTGACGCTGGCTACAAGGCAACCCAGCCCCAGGTCCTGCATCCAGAGAGGCCCTCAAAGCGGGGGAGACAGAGCTAGACACAGACAACCCCAGCGCGGCCAGGGCTGAGCCAGAGGGAGGCCGAGCAGGCTGTGGCGCCTGGAGACCAAGAGATCTGGAAAACAGGGAAAGGAGTTCTCGGAAGAGGGTACAGGGAGCCCAGAGAGCCCAAGGTGTCTGGGGAAGCTGGGCCCAGGTGGGCCCATCCGCCAGCTCCGGAAAGCTGAAGGTGAGTTCTCTTGCCAAGTAGCGGGCAGTGTGCTCCCAGCCCTGTGTCCCCAGCCCGGCCCCAGGCTCAGTGGGACCCGGCCGCTGCCAGAAGCATCTGGCCCTTCAAGGCTTCAGGCCCAGCGCAGCGCGTTTCATTCTGAGAGAACATCTTGTGTCTGTTGGCCTCAAGCCACCCACAGAGGTCTTCCAGGTCCCGGTCACAGATCCAGGGGTTTCCAGAGATGTCGAAGCCGTCCTTCATGTCCCGGGTGGGCCGCCCCAGGGAAGTCCAGAGCCCCTTGGGCACGCCGGTGAGCAGGTTGCTGGAGAGGTCCAGCATGTCCAGCTGCCGCAGCGGCCGGAAGGCGCCGGCCTCCACGGTGGCCAGCTCATTGTCATTCAGGAAGAGGTAGCGAAGGTCCGGCTGGGGCGCCAGGAGCGCCTCCCCCAGCACCTGCAGTCTGTTGCCTTCCAGATGCAGCCTTTCGAGCTGCAGGGGGCCTTTCAGGAGGTCTGGGGGCAAAGCCTTCAGCTGGTTACTGCTGAGGTCAAGGACGCGCAGGGAGGTGACGTTGGCTAAGAGCCCCGGGGGCAGGGTCTGGAGGTGGTTTTCCGAGAGGTCCAGATGCCGTAGGGCTTTCAGACCCCGCAGCCACGACGGCTCCAGGCCCTCCAGCCGGTTTTCCTTCAGCACCAGGGTGTGGAGAGCGGCCAAGGCCCCGAAGAGGCCGGGGGGCAGGCGGCTCAGGGCGTTGCGGGTCAGGTCCAGCACCTCCAGCTGCGGCGCGGGCACCAGAAACTTGGGCGGGAGGCTCTCCAGCCGGTTGGTGGAGAGGTGCAGTTCCTGGAGGCGAGTGAGGCCCCGGAGGGTGTCCTCGCGCAGCCGCGTGAGGTTGAAAAACTCCACCACCAGGTAGACCGTGTCGGCCGGGAAGCGGTGGGGGATTTGGGCGGGGGGGTGGCAGGAGACAGAGCTGCCGTTGACGGAATGGGACACCAAGCAGGCGGCGGGTTTGGGGGTGACCTCGTGGGCTGAGGCCATAGACAGCAGCAGCAGGAAGAGCGTTCTAGAAAGCCGAGAGCTTGGGCCTCTGGGGCTGCAGACAACGACAGAAGATACACCCAGCTTGGTGAAAACGTCCCTGGAATCAGCCGCCTAGTTCTGCATCCCCAGGGACCGGGCCACCTCATTGGTCCCCAGGACCAGTGCAGTCACGGCCTGCTCCTCTCCTGGCTGCGCCCCCCCCCCCCCCGCCCACAGCTGCCAGAGGTAGGTAGAATTCTAACTCTCTGAAAACTGCGTTTGCCAGTCTGACCCATAAATGTCACCCCTCCCCATTGCCAGCCTAACCCCAACAGGTTGTTCATTATTTAGTCAAATTTGCTAATTCCTTCTGCTCTCGCTTGTTTTCTGGGTCATTTCTTATCTCCCCGGCTCCCTATTTTGAAGGCAGAGGCAGCGAACTCCTACGTGTCCTGCAAAGCCCCAGCTCCGATGCTCCCCTTTCCATGAAGCTTTCTCTGACTTTCCCAAGTTTTCCCCTCTGGGGGATCCTCCTCTTTCTGTCCAGTCCTGGTCAAACAAGGTTAGGCTTGCTCGAGGGCTACCCAGGGCTCCAAAGGGAACTCTGAACACGGAAGGTGCATCTGCTCTGTGTAGATAGGAGCAGGCATTTGGCCTTGGGGTGGGGTGGTTTATAGGCGGCGCCATAATCCTTCAAGGGAGGGGCTCCTGCTGCTCCGGTCCCTCCAGCGGGCCTCTGATAGGGTGCTGCTCGGGAGGCGTCGATGGGTCCCCAACTCTCTGTCTGGGCCTCAGAGCACCTGGGACGCTCTAGTGAGTGTGTGAGAGTGAGTCTGTCCGCAGTTAGAATCTGTTCCAGCCTGGGGCGCCTGGGTGGCTTAGTCGGTTAAGCGTCTGACTTTCGCTTAGGTCATGATCTCGCGGTTCGTGGGTTCGAGCCCCCCGCATCGGGCTCTGTGCTGACTGCCAGCTCAGAGCCTGGAGCCTGTTTCAGTCTGTGACTCCCTCTCTCTCTGACCCTCCTCTGCTCACGCTGTCTCTCTCTCTCTCTCTCTCCTAGAAATAAATAAAACATTAAAAAAAAAAAAAGAATCTGTTCCAACCTGTGCGTCTACATCTCGCGCTGTGGCTTCTGTGCTGGATGGAACTTTCTAGTATCCAGTTCTGCTCCCCATGGGCAGGGGTGGACTCACCTGAGCTTTCGCGCTGGCCTCCAAGAAGACATGATGGCCTCTCTCATTTCCATCTGGGTTCGCTTAGCCTGGTGGGGAGCCTTATACCTGCTGGACTGGGGGCAGGACCGCCCACCACAGGGAAGTCCTCACGCACATCTGGTTCCCGTTAGTGTCTGGACCCGATCCACGCAGGGGGAAGGGAGTGGTCAGGATTGCAAAATTGCTTCCTGGCACAGGGAGCCCCGCAGGGGAGCTGCCTGCCCCCTTCTCTGCCTTCTTCTACCTGGTTTTTCATCCCCCTGATTGCTGCTTTTGGGGGGTGGGTACCCCAGAGTCTCTGGGGCTGAATCCTCACTTTCCCCAATCCAGGAATCAAGGGTCAAGTTTGCAAGGCTCCATTCTGGGGGCGGGGGATGGGCAGGGACAGCTCTTTAAGCAAGAGATACTCTTTGCAATAAATTTGAGGAATCAGGAATTTCAATGGAGGGAACAAAGAGTACTTGCCTTGAATTCATGACATATTGTAGACTTTTTTTTTTAATGAAACAATTTCTGTTTTTTTTTTCCTAGCAAGAGAGAGCATGCAGGCAGGAGTGAGGAGAGAGAGAGAGTCCCAAGTAGGCTCCACACTCATCACAGAGCCTGACGCAGGGGTCAATTCCACAACTGTGAGATCATGACCTGAGTTGAAATCAAGAGTCAGACGTTTACTGACTGAGCCCTCCCAGACACCCCCAAGTGAAATAATTTCTAAAAAATAGAATTAAAAACGGGGCGCCTGGGTGGCTTAGTCGGTTAAGCGTCCGACTTTCGCTTAGGTCATGATCTCGCGGTTCGTGGGTTCCAGCCCCGCGTCGGGCTCTGTGCTGACTGCCAGCTCAGAGCCTGGAGCCTGTTTCAGTCTGTGACTCCCTCTCTCTCTGACCCTCCCCTGCTCACGCTGTCTCTCTCTCTCTCTCTCTCTCTCTATCCTAGAAATAAATAAAAAAACATTAAAAAAAAAATAGAATTAAAAAGTGAGTGATGTCAAAAGTCTCCACAGTCTTTGGACAATGGCTGGGGAGGGAATAAACTGCTCTAACTCCCAGCTCTATGGAAACTGCTTTGTTTGTGATCTTAGGTGAGCAGCTTACCCTTTCTTGGCCTCAGTTTCCATATCTGTAAAGTGGAACTCAGTTTCCAAGGGCCCTTCTGTTCTTTCTATCTTCATCTGAAGCTAATGTGCTATTTGTTTTGGGTCTCCCTCATTCCCTAATAAATGCAACCGGAAGCTACAAATTTCCCTTTGAGAACTGCTTTGGCTGCATCTCATGGGTTCAGCTATTCAGTGCTTTCATTCTTGTTGGGTTCAAAACATTCAGGCGTGATGTGTTAACTTTACATGCACCCAGGACTTCCATCACTCCTGGCCATGGCCCAATCCCTCCCCAGCCCAATCTCTGAAGAGTTTTGTCTCTGTCAAGCCGTGAGAATGAATATGAGTTCTGTCCTGTGGGCACAGAGGTTCAGAGAGGCGTGTGCAGGCTGACCGTGACAGGCGTAAAGAAAGATGAGTGAATATCGTCATGAATACACAGACACGGGTACAACACAGAGGCACAGACAAAGCAGGACAGAATTGCCCCGTTGAGATGGACGCACCAAAACAGACATGCGCAAAAAAAGCAAAGGACCTGAAGAACAGTTTCCTGGGAAAGACATACCTTCGGCCAACAGGTATTTGAAAGGTGCTCAGCCTCACTCATCCGCAGGGAAATGCAAATCAAAACCGCAATGAGATACCACCTCTCACCTGTCAGAATGGCTATTATCAAAAGACAGAAGGGGCGCCTGGGTGGCTCAGTCAGTTTAGTGTCTGACTTTGGCTCAGGTCATGATCTGTGGGTTCGAGCCCAGTGTCAGGCTCTGTGCTGACAGCTGGGAGCGTGGAGGCTGCTTAGGATTCTGTGTCTCCCTCTCTCTGCTCCTCCTTTGCTTGTGCTCTCTCTCAACAATAAACACTAAAAAACATTTTTAAATAGAAAACTAGAGGGGCGCCTGGGTGGCTCAGTCGGTTAAGCATCCAACTTTGGTTCAGGTCATGATCTCACGATTCGTGGGTTCCAGCCCCGCGTCGGGCTCTGTGCTGACAGCTCAGAGCCTGGAGCCTGTTTCAGATTCTGTATCTCCCTCTCTCTCTGACCCTCCCCTGCTCATGCTGTCTCTATCAGTCTCTCTCAGAAATAAATAAAACATTAAAAAATTTTTAAATAGAAAACTAGAAACAGAGTAGGATGGTGGCTTTCAGGCGCTGGGGGTGCAGGAAATGGGGGGATGTTGGCCTAAGGGTACAGATACTTCCAGGAGCTGTAATGTACAGCCTGGTGACTATAGTTAACACTACTGTATTATGTACTTGAAAATGGCTAAGAGAGTAGATCTTCTTCTTCTTCTTTTTTTTTTTTAACATTTTTATTTATTTCTAGGAGAGAGAGAGACAGCGTGAGCAGGGTCAGAGAGAGAGGGAGATACAGACTCTGAAACAGGCTCCAGGCTCTGAGCTGGCAGTCAGCACAGAGCCTGACGCGGGGCTCGAACCCGCGAACCGCGAGATCATGACCTAAGTGAAAGTCGGACGCTTAACCGACTAAGCCACCCAGACACCCCTCTTCTTCTTTTTTTTTTTAATTTTATTTGTTTTGAGAGAGTAGGGGAGGGGCAGAGAGAGGGAGAGAGAATCCCAAGTAGGCTCTGCGCTGTCAGTGCACAGCCAAGTCAGGGGCTCAGAACCCACGACCATGGGCTCATGACCTGAGCTGAAATCCAGAGTTGGACGCTTACCAGACTGAGCCACACCGGGCGTGAGTAGATCTTAAATGTTCCCATTGTACACAGACACACAGACACACACAAGTACGTGAAGTAATGGATGTGTTAACCTCACTGTGGTAATCATGGTACAACACTGGCACATATCAAATCACTGAGTTGCACATCTAAAACTTACACACTGTACATCAAACCTCTCCCAGTAAAGCTGAAGAAATAGACACACGCCGCTCGCGGGGAGCCCGGGGATGTCATCCTCGTGTGTTGCGTTTGTTTACTATGCTAACAGTCTCCTCCGGGGCCAACGGGGAGCCAGACCTGTCTTGCCCACTGCTCCGTTCCCAGAACCCAGCACACGGGAGGCACTTCATGGGAAGTGGGTGGGAAGGAAGGGGTGTGAACTGCAAAGGCCAAATGCTACGGGGATCTATCTCTTAAAGTGCAGTCAGAGCCCACCCCCCACTTAAAACCTTCGATGGTTCCCTGTCCCACTTACAATAAACTCCATCAGGCTGGGGGAGGAGGGTGGGGAGTTAATGTTTAATGGAGATGGGATTTTAGTTTGGAAAGATGCAAAGGTTCTGGAGATGGATGGTGGGGATGGGTGCCTAACAATGTGAACAGACTTCATGCCACCGAACTGTGCGCTTAAGACATTTTAATGTTTATTTTTGAGAGAGAGAGAGAGAGACAGAGCATAAGCAGGGAAAGGCCAGAGCGAGAGGGAGACAGACTCTGAAACAGGCTCCAGACTCTGAGCTGGCAGCACGGAGCCCGATGCGGGTCTGGAACCCACGTTCCTTCAGGTCACGACCTGAGCTGAAGTCGGACGCTTAACCGACTGAGCCCCCCAGGCGCCCCCTGAACTGCGAGCTTTCAAATGCTTCCAATGGTGCATCTGAATTCATGTGGATGTATGTGGATGTTACCACAATAAAAAACTTTTTTACCCTCCTCAGCTCTGCGGCCCTGGCCGCCCGGAGCCCGGACGTTCCTCTCACTCATCTGCACCTGCTCCTGCCCCTCCCCGCCCCTCCCCTCCCCTCCCGGTGCTGCTGTGGGCCACCGTGGCCGCCTCACCCCCCTCCAAGTGTGTTCCCACGTCCCCACACTGCCCCCTCTGCCTGCACACCTGCTTTCTCACTCGTCACATCTCAGCTCTTGTCACCTCGACAGGCGCTCCTTGCCCACCCCCAGGGCGCGCCACACAG
The DNA here is from genome assembly GCF_003009895.1 of Hyaena hyaena. NCBI lineage: Eukaryota > Metazoa > Chordata > Mammalia > Carnivora > Hyaenidae > Hyaena > Hyaena hyaena. The sequence continues at coordinate 911,735 of NW_024080931.1, read as the reverse complement.
TCACCCCCTACCTGGCACATCATCTGTGGTTTTCCTCACTGCACACATCACTCCTTCAAATCCAGCCCATATTTGCCAGCGCAGGGCCGGTGTCCCCAACTAGGCTACGAACTTCATGCGGACAAGGACCTTTGTCCCCGGCGGCGCCTGGCACATAGCAGGTGCACAGTAAATATTTGCTCAAAAACTAATCAGAAACTGGGGGAGATGCCCCGTTTCCACACCCTGCTCCCCAGAATTCCGGTTGCCGCCAGGAGTGGCCCAGGGACCCCCAACCCCGCCCAGTCAACAGGGTGGTACCGGGCGCACCCCCAGGAGACAGAGCAGAGCCAGAGCCTTGGGGGGCCGGTGGTTGTAAACAGTTTTATTGACGGGGAGAGGGGTGGGGGAGGCAAACCCCAGAGAGGGTCCAGGACTCAACCGGCCACTCAGCTGGCATGCACGGTCAGCTGGAGGTCAAGGGGGAGGTCACGAGGGGACGGGTGGCATGGGACCCTCTGACCACCCTGGGGCCGTATTTACAGTGGGGCCCGCCCGCCTTCCCCGCCCCCAGACCACCAAGCCCTTTGGACAGCTGCCGCCAGTGTGACTTCCGGGCAGGCCCTCCCGGCCCCCCTGCCCGAAACCCCCGCTTGTCTCCCCTCAAACTCCTAACCGGCACATTGGAGGCCCCCCGGCCTTCTGGAAGCCCCGCGCCAGCTCAGCCAACGCCCAGGCCGCTGGGGCCACCGCCTCGCACACGGACACGTACACTGCACGCGCGGCCCTCCCCGACACACACACACACACACACACACACGCGCGCGCGCGCGCGCGTGCCGGCAGCAGCCCTCATGGGCACACACGCACACACACCTCCCTCCCCCTCCTGGCCCCTTGCACACGAACACGGCATGCACACGCGCAGACACACCCACACACGCCAGGAGCCTGGGTTGAGGAGGGGCCTGGGGGGTGGGATGGGGGTGGGGAGCTCGGCCCCACCCCATCCCGCCGCCTCCAAGCGCCCCGCCCTCCCCCCTCCCCGGCTGCCATCCCAGGAACGGAGTTGTGCAATTGGATAGAAATCTGCAAAAGAAACGCCAATTGGAAAACAAACCCAAATCCACGCGCAGAAGGTCAACCTCAAATCCATAGCACATTCCTCCCGCCCCCCACCCCCAAAACCGCCTCAGTGTCCCGCGGCCCCGGGCAGGGCGGGGCGGGGCGGGGGGGGGCCGAGCTCCTTGTGCTTCCGTGTGGCCGAGGGGCCCCCACGCGGGCGGGGCGGGGGTCGTGAGCACCCAACGGAGCTGGGGCCGGCTCTCTCGCTCCTGGCTCCCGCGGCTGGCATCGCCGAGGTGTCGGGCCGCGGCCTAGGGCACCGGGGGCGCAGTCCTGTCCGTGCCCCCGTAGGGGAGGAGGTGGGCCAAGTCCGTGCCCGGCCGCGCGTGGCGGCCGCGGGGGCGCTCGCCCGGCCTGCCCTCGCCGCTGTTGAACGTGTGCGTGCGGCGCAGGGCGGCGGCCGGCGGGCCGTGCGGGCCGGGCCTCCGCAGGCTGCCCGTGGGCGGCGGGCTCCAGGGCCGCGGGAGGCCGTCGGTGGCGGCCGCGGGGTCCGGGGAGGGGCCGGTGGGCGCGGACACCACGCGCCGGCGGTCCGGGCTGGCGTGCGGCGTGAGCGGGAAGTCGCCGTGCGAGGCGCGGCCGGGCCGGCCGTAGAGACGCGCGTCGGGGCCCGGCTCCGCGGGCGCGGCGGGCGGCGGCTCGGGGGCGCGCGCGGGCGCCAGCAGCAGCAGGGACGAGGACGCGGAGGCCGAGAGCAGCGGGTGCGGGTGCTCCCAGGGGCGCGCGCCCAGGGCGTGCGCGTGCGCGTGCGCGTGCGGGGCGGGCAGGCGCTTCTGCGGCAGCGGCGTCTGCTCGGGCGTGGGCAGCAGCCCCGAGTCCAGGTCGTGGGGGCCGCCCTGCAGCAGCGTGGCCTTGGCCCAGCCGTTCTGCATCAGGGGGGCCAGCAGGGCCTCGGGGGGCCCCCCCGCGCCGCCGCCGCCCATCCCCGCGCCGCCGCCGCCGCCGCCGCGGCCCCCGGGGCCCCCCGCCCTGCGCTCGCCCAGGCGGCTCACGCTCAGCACGGCCTCGCCGCCGCCGTGGGCCAGGATGGCCTCCTTGTCCTTGCGGCGCGCCAGCTCGCGCCGCTCGCGGAGGCCCACGTACCAGCCGACGCTGAAGCCCGACACCACGGCGCCCACCACGAAGGCCGCCACGGACGACGTCACCAGCAGGTTCACCGACACCAGCCCGGCGCGCTCCTCCGCCAGGCTGGCCCGCAGGAGCCCTGGCCGGGAGGGCGGGCCGCGTGAGAGGGGCCGCGGGGGCGCTCGGGGCCCCCCGCCCCCGCCGGTCCTCGGGCAGAGCGTCCGTCCGTCCGTCCGTCCGGCTGCTACGTGGCGTCTCGCAGTGTCTTTCTGTCCGCTGGGGTCTGCGTGTCCTCTGCAAGTCTGCCCGCCCGCTTGGTCCTGGAGCTGTCTCTCGGTGTCTCTCTCTCTCTGTCCCTCCCCCCTGCCTCCTGGAAGTGAGACCCCTGCCCCTTCGATGCCCTGAAGGAGGCCAGCAGCGTGCATCCGGGCCTGGGCACCGGCCGGTAGCCCGGGAACCCCGGTGGCCCCCAGGCCGTCACCCCCCTCCCCCCCCCACTTACCTGTACAGTCCCCTAAGCCTGAGGTGCTGGCCCCGGACACGTCCTGCTCAAAGGTGCCTCTAAGGGAGGGGGTAGGAGAGGCAGTTCAACAGGAAGCGCTCTCAGAGCCTGAGCGTCAGGTGGGTCACACACCCTCCCCCACCCCGTCCCCCAGTACCTGGTGCCGGGGCTGAGGAAGATGCAGGAGCCATCAGGGGCCCACCCGCAGTAGGGGTCCTGACTGCCAATACAATTCCTAGAGCAGACGGTGACCCATCACCCACGGTCCCTTATGAGGCACCTCTGAGTGTCAATTCCAGGAGTCCTTGGGACAGATCGGCACTGGAAGCTGCTTATCCCCGCGCCCCTCCCCCTCCGCCCTTGCAGATAAGGCTGGGACAGTTCACTTCCGCCCAAGTGGTGGGTGGGGTCCAGGCGTCCAGCCCCAGGGCCTGTGCCTTGGCTCCGCGCTGCGGCCTCATTACTGCCACGACAGCGGGCTCGGGAAAGGGTTCCACCGTGTTGAGGGCCCACACTGAGACCCGGGGTGTGTCAGTCCTGTACATCTGCTCTTGCCACCGACTCTAAAGGCAGGGACACAGCTGCCTCCCTGGTCCCCAGCTTCTGTTCCTGGTGCTCTTAAAGATGTCAGTCAGATCTCATACATTCATTCCTCTGCCCACAGCCCCCCAGGGCTCCCACCTCAGAAAGCCCAAATCCCACCTGCCCGTCCCCTCCCCTGCTTCCCTCCCTTCCCCTCGCTCACTCTGCTCCAGTCAATTTGGCCTCCTTGCTGTTCTTTCAATGTACAAGGCCCGATCCTGCCCCAGGGCCTTTGCACGGGCTGTGTCTGCTGCCTGGCTCATTCTTCAATAAGCCAGGAGGCCACTGGGCCCTGGACTTGAATTTGACTTTCCCATGCTTCCCATGCTCATCTCCCCTTGCTTCCCCCCCACTTCCGCAGCCTGCCCCCAGGGGGCACTCACTTCATGCACCCTGAGTACTGCTGGCAGCGGGCCACGGGCACGCGGACCACACAGCGCGGGAAGGCTGCCAGCAGGCCCCCTGAGGCCGTGTCCAGCTCCAGGCTCAACAGCCGCCGCCCTGCCTCGCCGCTGCTGGACCGTCCACACCTAGGGGCGAGCGGGTTGGTAAGGCTCCAGGGCGTGCCCCGCCTCCCCGCCCGCCGGTCCGGCCTCTGCCGACTTCACCTGTCGGGCCTGTAGGTCTCAAACTCCTCCAGGAAGACGCTGGGCCCCGTGGTGCCTGAGGTGCTGGCGTTGGGCCAGATGAGGAACTTGAGGACGGTGCCCACCTCGGAACCCAGGAAGACGACGGTGTGGTTGCCCCAGGGGCCGGCGCCCACGTCCACGGCCACTCGTGTCAGCTGGTGCCTGGGGCCAGGGCGCCAGGGGGTTAGGTGCCCTGGGCTCACGACGGGCCAGGCACGGTGGGTAACAGGTGCGGTAACAGGGATGCGCATCAAGGAGACACAGGCCTCCAGGCTGGGCTCAGCCTCCCCGCCCCCACCAGGGCCCCGGCCGTGCATGGGGACTGACCGCATTAGAGTCCGCACGATCCAGGGCCCGTGACCCAGGGAGGGCACCGCTTCGTCCATCAGGGGGTGGGTCTTGACGAAGTTGAGGATCTCGTCGGGGAAGGCGCTGGAGGCGTTGTACTGCATGCCGGGAGCCGCACAGCACCCGGGTCTAGGTGGGGAGGAGGTGGGGTCAGGGTGGACTTGGACATCCCCACCCGGGGGCTCCGATCTGCCCGGGGGACCTGCTGCCCTGCCCAAACGGCCTCAGTTTTCTGCATCTGTATAATGGGTATAGCTGAACTCAGCACCAGATGACCACCCGGGAGCCCCAGCCCTTGATCCTGGGGTCAGGACCCCACCCGGGGCACGTGTTTGAGCATCGAGGGGACTCTTACCGGGGCCGTGGCACCTGGTCCTCCGGCACAGGCGTCCAGATGGACTCAGGGGACTTCTGCTCACGGAAGCGGCCTTCAAACACAGCGGCCACCTGCGTCATGTCGAAGGCACAGACAGCCGAGCCGGGGATGCTGGGGGGGTTCGGGGGAGGGGAGAGGTGAGCCTGATGAAGGGCCGTGCCTTGGCCAAGCGTGCGGAAGAGTCTTTGTCCCTGCGAAGCTGTCGGATATCCAGTCCCCCGGGCCGGGGGTGCCGCCCACCCAGCCCAGTCACTCTGCTTCCTGAACAGGGCTCCTCTGTGGCCACCAGTGTCCAGCCGCCCCGCCCCCGCCCCGTCACTTGCTTGGGCGTCCAGTCTCCCAGATGCCACTCTTGGCTCCTTCCATACCGTTCCCCAGGGTGCTTTCCAAAAATGTAAATCTGACCTTGTCTCTCTTGAGCTCCTCACTCTCCCATGGCTCCCTAGTCCAGTCTTCTCCCAGTGGCTTCTCTTTGCCCTCTACTCTCCCCCTAGCTCCCTCCTCTCCAGCCACACGGGCTTCCTTTCCTCTTGTTGAAACATACCAAACTCACTGCTGCCTCAGGGCCCTGGCACATGTTATTCCTCCAACTTGGAATGCTCTTGCCTCTCCCTCCACCTTATACTCACTGATGCCTAGTTCCCATGTCCCCTCCTCCAGGAAGCCCTCCCTGACCTCCTCTTGTAAAGGTAGATGATGAGGACATCCCCCATCTGCCCACTTCTGACCCAAGGGCTACGGAGGGTATCTGGCTCTGTCCCACTCCAACCGGGCATTTCTTGGGAGTCCAGTCTTGCCCAGCCCGGGACCCAGGAAATACATGATGAACGTGGGAGCGTTCCGCGCATGTCCACCCAGAGCCCCAGTTTGCTCCCACCGGGGTGCTCTGACCTGTTGCTGGGGGTGGAGAAAACAGCAAGGACCACGGGCCGGCCCTCCAGGCTGACCACGCCCGTGACAGCCTGCAGCACATTGAAGTAGAAGTGGGAGTCGCCAGGCACAGAGCAGTTGAGCCGCGCCTTCAGGAAGGACGTCCACTGCTTCTCCAGCACTCGAGGGGAGCCTCCCACGTCATTCTTGCACACCCGGGCCACGCGGGACACCACCACCTGGTGCAGCGGCACAGACGGGGGCCTGAGCCCTGCGTCCGGAAAGGCCTGCCCGCGGGCCCCGCTGGCCGTCACCCAGGCCGTGATGGAGGAGTGTGTCCCTAAGGGATCCCGGACAGTCGCCACTCTCCTCCGAGCACCACAGTCCCCAGCGGAAACGTGGCGACGTCAGCGATGATCACTGCAACTGTGACTGGCATAATCTTAATCTCTTCTGTTTACGGATCGCTCACTACGTACCAGGGACTTTATTCTCATCATCTCCTACATTCCTCACAAACTCTACAAAGGAGGGGACCGATATCCCCTCAGACAGATGGGGAAACTGAGGACCAGAGAAAGAGAAGTGACCAGACCAGGGTCACACTGGTAGTAAATGGAAGATTGTGCACCCAACTGTCTGGCTGCCTGGATGGACTGAGGGATGGGATGGATGGATGGATGGATGGATGGATGGATGGATGGATGGATGGATGGATGGATTAGTGGATGGATGGATGGATGGATTAGTGGATGGATGGATGGATTAGTGGATGGATGGATGGATGGATGGATGGATGGATGGATGGATGGATTAGTGGATGGATGGATGGATTAGTGGATGGATGGATGGATTAGTGGATGGATGGATGGATGGATGGATGGATGGATGGATTAGTGGATGAATGGATGGATGGATGGATGGATGGATTAGTGGATGGATGGATGGATTAGTGGATGGATAGACGGACGGACGGACGGACGGACGGATGGATGGACGGATGGATGGATGGATGGGTGGATGGATGGATGGATGGATGGATTAGTGGACGGATGGATGGATTAGTGGATGGATGGATGGATGGATGGATTAGTGGATGGATGGATGAATTTGAAGGAGATAATGGTGGATAATGAAAAAAATAATGAAGGAGATGATGGGCGGATGGATGGGTAGAACGATGTGTGTATGGATGAATGCATGGATGGGTAGAGATGCATGAGTGGGCGGGCGGGTAAGTGGATGAATGGCGTGGAGAAGGAGAAGATGGATGGGCACACGGGAAGATGGATGAGTGGATGCGTGGGGAGAAGACTGAATGGCGTGGACGTGTAGGTTAAGAGGAGGGTAGATAATTGGATATACTTAAGGGTGGGCAGGTAGAGGGGGAGATGCATGAGCTAATAGGTAGGGTAGATACATGGATGGTTAGGTATATGAATGAATGGACAGGTAGGTAGATAAATGGATGAATAAGGAAATGAGCAGAAGACAGGGTAAGTGGGGAGGTGGGTGGACAGCGGGTAAAGGATGGATAAATGGTTGGGGGATGGGTGGGTGGACAGGAAAATAGCAACAGCACCAGGACTGGAAACCAGAAGTGTCACCTGCCTTCGAACCCATGACTCACCCAGGGCTGTGTGCACCAAAGCCACTCCGTAAATATCTTCCAGCCTCAGGCGCCTGGTCCTGACTCGAGTGGAGGGTCTCAAGGACCAGAGGTGGAGGGCGGACCCTCTTGCCCCAGGGGGAGGTTCACAGATCCACCTCTGCTCCCCACTTCCCATGACCAGAGCCTCTCAGCTCCACGCCCCACTGCATGGGGCTCTCAGTGGGAGGGTGGGGGTCAGGATAGGACCTTACCTTCTCCAGGTAGTTAAACTCCATCGCGATCTCCCGGAAGAAGAAGTAGATGTGGCTGCCCCACTCCACCGCGTGGACAAAGTAGGGCTCTGTAGGAGAGGAGGGGTCAGAACCCAGCCCCTGATGTGAGAAATGGTGTTTCTGAGGCTGCGAACACATCAGCTGGGGTGGCAGCTTTTACAGTTAAGGAAGGACATTGGCTGATTACCCCGGCAAAATAAAACAGACTCAAAGAATTCTGGGGGGGTTGGGTGTCAGAATCCTGAAATCACTGTGTCTACCATCCGCAAACAGCAACGTCTACTATTTTTGTCACCTTCCTCCTTAATGTGTTGGAGAGCTAAGCTCCTGCTATACCCCTCCTGCAATTCTACTTCAGGCTTCTAAGCCACCCATTTCCAGCAAGTCCTACTTTAGATCCAATCGAAATCCTTCCTCTAGCTTTATCCTCAAAGAGGTCAGTAAGTTGCAAAGATGAAATAGGAGTCCCCTCCCTGTCTCTGCTGGGACTCTTATTCTGGTGGGGGGATTTGATGAATGCCTGCCTCACCTTTGAACCACTTGGAGTCGTGTTTCACTGTACGCAGAGTGGGACGGTCTCCCAGGCTGCGGTAGATGACAGCATCGATGGCTAGGAAGTCGGTAACGGTGGCTGTGAAGAGCATCCCTTCTGGATGGACGTGATTTGGGGAAAAGCAGGTGAGAAATTAGATCACAGAGGCCAGGGGTGGGGTGGGTCGATACTTGATCTTCAAGACTGAGCCCAGAGACTAAGGGAGCTCCCGTCCCTAGGCTGAGCCCTGACCCCATCGAAGCCCGAGCCCAGGCTGATCTCCAACCCCTCTGCTGAGCCCTGACTTTGGCAGAGTCTACCTGCTTCACAGCTGTACAGATGGCCTCCCAGCCACGCTCATAATAACCCAACTCCAAGAGTGGAAAATGCCACACGGTGCTCAGGGCTGGGGTCCCATCAGATGGTCAAGTTGGGGGCACACTCACCAGAGAAGAGGGCAACGTTGGCATGTTTCGGATCATATGGGCAACGGGCCATGCCGCTGATATTGTCCCCAAGGGGCTGCAGTGTGTCCATCTGCAAGGGGACAGGGCCTGAGTAACAGAGCTCCTGGCCACACCTGGCGCCCCCCCCCCCCCGGGGAATCCTGGCTTTACCCTGGGTGCTGTGTGATTTGCTCACTTAGCCTCTCTGGGGCTTAGTTTACTGATCTGTGAACGGGTCTAGGTCAATCCTAGTTAATCCTATAACTGTCTTGTAGCTTAAGTAGCTATGGCTTCCCTGATCTCCTTTGGAAGCCTCCTCTCTGGAGCTCCGGGTGAGGGGTGGATGAGGGGGCATATTCAGCAGGGCTTCCCGAAGGAGGTGATAGGGCCTGGGGAAAGGGTACGGCCAGGAGAGGGCAGCTGAGCAAGGACCAGGAAGTTGGACCTGGGGCAGGCAGGGCTTCGAAGGGCGGAGACTCACGCTGTAGTTGGCACACACGGGGTTGAAGGCATTGGAACCGCACACGAAAAGCGTGGATTCGTCGCGAAGTAGCAGCACCTTTACAAAATTCCGACACTCGCCCTGGGAAGGGGCGGGAAGAGAGAAGCCGTGGTGGGCGTGGCCACGGCTGTGGGCGCGCCCAGTCGGGGGCGGGGCAGATCTGGGCGTGTGCGGGGCGGGGCCGGGCTGTGGGCGTGCCCAGTGCGGGGGCGGGGGCAGGGCAGAGCCGATCTAGGACTGCGGGGGGCGGGGCGGGGATGTGGGCGTGGCCAGGACTGAGGACCACTAGGGGGCGTGGCCAGGCTCTGGGCGTGGCCATGGCAACACGAGGGTGCCGGCCTGGGATGGAGGCAGAGGAAGATTGCCCGAGGCTGGGCGGGATCCGGGAGCGGCTGGAGGCGGGGCCAGGGCCCACTTACCTCCTGCTTGCCCTTCATGCGACACACATTGATGTCACTGGGGTTGGAGCGCCAGGTCAGTTTCTGAGGGCACAGGGAGTGGTGAGGGGAGCGGGGTCCCCGCAGCCCCAGGAACCCCCGCCGGGCCGCGCCCAATTCTTGCTCCCCAGCACCGTGTCAGATGCCCCTCCACCCCCGCAGAAGTCTCAAGGGCGGCCCCCGTCTCTCCCACCTGCGTCCCCTCCTCACCCGCTGGTACCGCAGCTCCATGGTGGTGGGGGGCTCCAGCTCCACCCGGTACAGGTTGTCCCTGGGGGGAGGGGGTATAGTTTGTGAGCAAGGGGGCCTCCAGCCCCTGCCCCCACTCTCCGTTCTCCCTGCGGCAGAAGCTGTGTCCAATGGGAACACGCAGGGGTGTGCCAGAGCCTCAGCCACCAGCAACTGCGACACTGAACATGCCCTCGCGTGCCTGCGCCTGGCACCACGCGCCTCCTCGTCCCCAAAAGTGACCCCCAGGTTCTAGCACTCCCCATATACCTTGACACATGCCACCTCACGCTTACACACCCCTCGGCCATGGGGGCTACACCCAACGTGATGAAATGTCCAAAGCCCTTCCATCAGGTGCCCGTTCAGCACCTCTCAGTCTCCCCTAGGCTCTTCCCCTCCCCCCATGCCGCAGAAACTGCCCTGGTCAAGGTCACTGGCGACCTCCTGTGAAGTCCAGCAGTCACGTGGTCTCCATTCCTTGCCCCCGCCCGCACGGTCTGACTGGCCTGACCCCCCTCCTCCTGGCAGCGCCTTGGGGACCCGGCTTCCCTCTCATCTCTCTGGCCCCCTCCATCTCCCACCCCTCCCCAGGTGTGCAGGCTGGGGCCTCCCCCGGTGCGCAGGGCAGCCTCAGCCACCCTTGACACCCGAACCCTGTCTCAGCCGCACGCGCGCACAGCCGTGCCTCCAGCCCGGGTCCCCCTGAGCTCCAGACTTGGGGTCTGGCTGATCCTGGAGGTCTCTACGCGGGGGCTCCCGGGCGTCTCACACTCAGCTCGGCCACGCTGCACCCGACTGTCCCCACACCTGTCCCGCCTCGTCCCTCACCGGGGCTAAGGCCCTTCTATCCTTCCAGGGACGAACGCCACAACTTAGGAGTCACCCTCTACACACATCAGCCAATACTATCTGCTCTGCCTTTAATGTCTGTCAAGAATTTACCCACTTCTCACGCCCTCCGGGGCCACCACCCTAACCTACCTGGAGCCAGCCCCGCCGCCTTGACTTGGTGCCCTTGCTCCCAGCCTCGGTTTGTCCTCCCCTCACTCACCACCCGAGGGCGCCCGTGGGCACCTGAGTCAGGTCCTGCTCCCCCCCCCCCCCCCCCCCCCCCCCCCCCCCCCCCCCCCCCCCCCCCCGCCCCCAGCCCTCCAGGGCTCCCTTCTCACTGTTCCCTCAAGGCCCTTCCCTCCTCGCTCTCTCCCCGTTGCTCACTCCGCTCCAGCCAACTGGATCTCCTCAGTGTTCATCCAACACACCAGGCCAGACCCTGCCCCAGGGCCTTTGCACAGACTGTGCTCACTGCCCAGATTTCTCCCTCTCCCTCGAGATATCCCCAAAGCTGGGGACCTCACTCAGGTCTCAACTCAAATGCCACCTTCTCAGAGAAGCCCAGGGGCCCCACGTCAGCACCCCCTGTAGACAGCCAGCGAATTTTGACCAAAGAGCTGTCCCCACCTGCAAACCGGGCTGCAACCACAACCGTCCAGTCAGCACCCCATAAAATCACACCCCAAGGACACAAATTTGTACTACAGTCAACAACATGCCCCATCATGCAACCTCCCCCCCGCCTGCTCCCATGCCTCACCCTGCACACTCTGCCCGACCATCCTCATACCTGTCCCCGATGAACAGCGTCCTGTTGACCCGCAGGACCCGCTGGATGTTGAGGTCTTCAGTGCCCTCTGCTGGGGTCAGGCGTCCCGGGCCGCTGCCCACGAACACGGGGTAGTGGTTCAGGTCTGGGGGAGGGGTTGGGGGGCGTGACCCAGGGCCGGGGTGAGCCTGGCCTGGCGAGCCCCTGCGGGAAGTGGGCAGCAGACCCAGCCGGGAAGCAAGACCCTCCCTGGAGACCCCCTCCCTCCTCTGGGACCCCCACTCACAGTCCCTCGGGGCCACGCTGAGCGGCGGCGGCTCCTCCGGGAAGAGGCCATTAGCTTCTCCCAGCAGCAGCAGCAGGAGCAGGGGGGCCGGGCGAGGACGGGGCGCTCGCGGGGTCCGCATGGCGAGGTCGGGGCGACGAGAGAATGGCACCTGAGAGCCGAGGGCCTGGCGGTGAACGGCGCGACCTGCAGTCCCGCGCTCCGCCGAGAGATGGCGCACACGAGCCGCAGCGGCCTGGGCCTTCAACTACCAAAAAAAATACCCCACCGGCCCAATAGTAAAAAATAATCCAAACCAGGGCAGTAACACTAATGCCCGCACTTATTTAAATATCAGAAAAACCTTACGGCCACATCGTAGTGAAAGTTCAGGAAATGGTTTCTAACAAATTAATAATGACAGTCTTCAAATAACTTTTAAATGAAAGGATTTAAAATCATTGTAAAAAAACGAATAATCGTGATAATGATAGACACAACACTTCAAAACACGTATTTAAGGCACCGAATCTCAATACATATATTCAAGAATTCTTAGAATTAGAACACAACATTCACGGGGCGCCTGGGGGGCTCAGTCGGTTAAGCCTCCGACTTCAGCTCAGGTCATGATCTCGGGTTTGTGGGTCAGAGCCCTGCATCAGGCTCTGTGCTGACAGCTAGCTCAGAGCCTGGAACCTGTTTCAGATTCTGTGTCTCTCTCTCCGACTCTCCCCTGCTTGCGCTCTGTCTCTGTCTCTCAAAAATAATAATAATAATAATAAAATTAAAATAAAACACATTTTCAAAATAAAAGCCCCCCCCCCCCAAAAAAAAACCACTCTCAAAGTCTCTTGGAACTTTACAAACTACTCTCTGGGAATTGCCAATACTTCCAAATTGCAGAATATTCCAGCTGGCCGGGGACCTCAGAGGCCCCGGTAAGTCTGACTTCCTTCCCAAGTCCAGCCTTTCTGGCCTCTCTGCTGGAATACCTCTGTGACAGGCACCTCACTCCCTCTCAAGGGAGCTTGACTCCCACTCCCGTTGAAGAGCATCTGAAGAACCTCCTTGAGTGTAGAGTGGAGACTTCCCTCCCGTAGTGATCAGTGGATGGAAGTGAACAGAACTCACCCTCTGGAACCGAGCCCTCCACGCCCCTACCCACAGGGGTGCAGTCCGGAGGTCCTGAGTAAGAAACTTGCAGCCTGCGGCAAGCCCCGTGCCTCAGTTTCCCCGTCTGAGCAGCAGGGACATCTCCACACCCTGTCCCGGCCTCAGAGCTCCAGGATTCTGAGCCCCCCCGAGGTGAAGGTGGTGTGGGAACTTTGGCCTCGGAGTCCCTGCCTCCGAGGATTTGGGGCCAAAAAAACAGGAAGGCCTTGCGTGGACCAGCACGGCTTCCTCTCCATGACCCTGGGCTTCCGGGATTTGTGACTCAGCCAGACGCCCGCACCCCACGTGTTCGTGGGACATGGTTCTCCTTCAGAGTTTCCTTCCCTGGCTCCTCCCTTGCCCCGCAGCTTCCCGTGGCTCCCAGTGACCCCAGCCGAGGCCCCAGCAGTCAAAGCCCCCAGAGCAGCCGCCGGCCTACACCGCCTGACGCGCCCTCCCGCTGCGGAACCCTCAGCCTCTCCCCCAACAACACCTATGCGGGTCACCTGGCCTCTCAGGGGCTCTGTCCTTTTTTAAAAACATTTTTCTTTTGACATTGTGTTAAATGTATATAACATCAATTTACCATCTTAAACCATTTAGAAAAATTTTTTAATGTTTTATTTACTTTTGAGAGAGAGAGACAGAGACAGAGCATGAGTAGGGGAGGGGAGAGAGAGAGGGAGACACGGAATCTGAAGCAGCTCCAGGCTCCTAGCTGTCAGCACACAGCCCGACGCGGGGCTCGAACTCGTGAACCACAAGATCATGACCCGAGTGTACTAAGTCTGACGCTTAACTGACTGAGCCCCCCAGGTGCCCCAACCATTTTTAAGTATACGCCTCAGTCAAGCACATTCACGCTGTCGTGCAAACACCCCCACCATCCGTCTCTAGAACCTTCCATCTTCCCAGTCTGAGACTCTGTCCCCATGAAGCACTGACTCCCGCCCCCCGCCCCACCCCCGGCTCCCACCGTCTACTCTCTGTCTCCGTGGATGGGATGCCCCTGGGGACCCCCTGTGAGTGGGGTCACGCAGGATGTGTGCTCTGTGTCTGGCTTCTGTCACTGTGCACAGCGTCCTCTGGGTCCATCCACGTGGTGGCAGGTGGCGGGATGTCCTGACTTTTGAAGGCTGGATCACATCCCAGCGTGAGGATGGGCCGCATTTTATTTATCCGTCTACCTCCACCCCCTGGCTGTCCTTCCGGGCACATGGGCTGGCAAACACCTCTTTGAGACCCTGCTTTCCACTCCTGTGGGCGCACACCCAGGAGGGGCTGCTGGGTCACGGGGTCATCCTACATTTAACTTCTTCCAGGGGCTGCTGGACTGTCTGCCACCATGCTGCCCCCCAGCCGCCCCTGAGGGGCCCAAGTCCTCGTTTCTAAAAAATTTTTTTTTAATGTTTTTTTTTTTTTTATTTCCAGGAGAGAGAGAGAGAAAGACAGCATGAGCAGGGGAGGGTCAGAGAGAGGGAGTCACAGACTGAAACAGGCTCCAGGCTCTGAGCTGGCAGTCAGCACAGAGCCCGATGCGGGGCTCGAACCCACGAACCGCGAGATCATGACCTAAGCGAAAGTCGGACGCCTAACCGACTAAGCCACCCAGGTGCCCCTCAAATAAATTTTTAAAAAAGGAAAGAAAGAAAGAAATTTTCAAACAAAGCTTCTATTCACTGGCTCCTGAGCCAGGCTACAAAGGGTTGAAATCCCAGCTCTGCCATTTACACGCTGTGTGACCTCGGACAGGTTACCACCCCCCCCGCCTCTGGGCCTCAGTTTCATCATCTGTAAAATGGGCACAGACACAGCACTGATCTTATAGGCCTGTGGTTGTTACTAGCACAGCACCTAGCGTACCATAGGTACTCAATAAATGCTAATTATTCTGATTCCTGCTCTTGCTGTTGGCATACTAAATACCAGAAGCAAGGCTGGGTGGTTTCCAGGAATTACTTCACAAAGCCCACAATGGCTGTAGCGGGAGGGGTGTAACGTTCAGCCCATTCTGCAGATGCAAAAGGTGAGGGTCCAGTGCGGGGCTGAGCCCCCACCAGAGAGGCTGTGGCCCTGGGTTGAACCCAGGGCTCTCTGGCTTCAGGACTCGGCTCCTAACTATTGAGCATACAATTGGTCATGAGATTAATAATCACCCAGCCCAGTCCCTCGACCCTCCACCCAGAGAGGCTAGCAGTAACTTAAGACCCAGTGCATAGATGGGCAGACTGAGGCCCCGGGTCGGGTGGGACCCCAGGCCTAATTTCTTCTCCTGGTTTTCTTAACTTGGTGATGCAGCAACTCGAGGCTGGGCAGTTCGTCTCCTCCTTTCGTCCACCTGCTCCACCTGCTCCATACAATATTAATATGCCCCTTATACAGATGGGGAAACTGAGGTGCATTTGCCCAGATGGAAGCAGGGAGCTGAGCTGAAACCTCCTGAGTCAACATTAGTTATTTCGATTACAATGCAAGACTGAAACCCACAGGCACGTTTTGGGAAGCGTGGGCCGCTCCGGGGCCAGCCCCCTGCAGCTGGCTTCAGTTTACCCCCTGACATGGGGTTCCGGGAGGCCTCGGCACCTCCCCCAAACGCCGTCCTTCCCCCCCATCCCCCGCCAGCCCATCTGCTTCTCTCCATGAAACTCGAGGCGCCTCTGCCAGCAGCCACTCGGCGCCCGGCTGCCCCGCTGAAGCCCCAGCACCTGCCCCAGCACCTGGCCACCGGGAGCCGCCACCAGAGCCAGATGGAGGGACGGGCGGCGCATGGCCAGCACGTGCACCCCGTGGCGTGGCGCACGCGTGCGCCCGCGTGTTTGCCTGCCTGGGTTAGGGGTGTGCCTCCTGTCCGCAGCCCTGAGGACACACACTCGGGCCCCTGGGGAGCAGAAGGGACAGTCATAAAGCAATAGCGTCAGCCCCCATCCACGAGTCCTCACGCTGGGGCAGGGCCTTTCCTCTGGAACCCCGTCCATCGCTCCACCTCTGGGCGCACAATCCCATTGTACAGACGGGAAGATTGAGGCGGACGTAGAGATCCCACGAGCCTCGCTACTTCACCTCCTCCCCTGGTCCGGACGTCTTCCTGTCTTCCTGCGCCACGCCACCTTAGTTACTACAGCTTTGATATAGGTTCCAGTTTACTTCTGGAAACTTCTCCCACCCGGCCCTTCTTCAGGCCACGGGGTCGGGGCCACACTCCCCCATCCCCCACCCCCGGGCACTTCGGTATAAATTTTAGGGTCAACTGGTAAGTTCCAAACAACAGATAGAAACATAAAACCTGTCGGGGTTTTCGGTGCGGAACATGCAGATCGGGCTGATCTGCTGACTGACAGCCCGTGCTCCCCAGGCCCCCGCCGGAGCCTCGCCCTCATCCCTGCCCCCGCGGACGGCTCAGGCCCCGCCTGCGAATCCTCCCCCAGCGCCCCCAGCGCCCCGCCCCCAGCCTCATTCCCTCACGGCTCTGCCTTCACGCTTGTGCGGAATTCTCACCCCTTCCCTTCCCGGTCCGCTCCTGGGGCGGCCCCCACCGCCCACCGCCGGGACCGGGGTCCCCTCCGCGCGGTCCTCGGGCTCCCGCCCTCGCCCAGCCGTCCTCCCCGCAGCGGCCACCAGAGGGCGCCGGTGAGCACCGGAGTCAGGTCCCGCCCCCCACCCCCACCCCTGCCCACAGCCCACAGCCCTCGAGGGCTCCCACCTCCTTTCACCCTAGTAGCCTCGACCCTTCCCATGCACCCCTGCTCCCCTCCCCACCTGGTATCACACTCCCAAAGGGTCCGATTTAGACCGTTTGCCACGCCGCATGTGGTCCTCACACCTGCAGCATCAGGTTCACAGGGAGCCCTTCGAAATACAGAACGGAGGGGCGGGGGCGCCTGAGTGGCTCAGGTCAGGATCTCGCGGTGCCTGAGCTGCCCCCGCCCCTGCCCCCCGTCGGACTCTGTGCTGACAGCTCCGAGCCTGGAGCTGCTTCGGATCCTGTGTCTCCCTCTCTCTCTGCCCCTCCCCCACTCGCGCTCTGTCTGTCTCTCTCGGTCTCAAAAATTTTTTTTAAATTATTTTCAGAGATGCAGAGTCTGGGGGCCCCACCCAGACCTGCCCCCCCCCCCGGCATGTAGTCAGATCTCACGGGTATTAATGAGTTTGCACACCGACCTTCATGCATGGATACCTAGTGGCCCACCCCCCAGCCTGTCCAGAGCCCGTCGCCCCCCCACCCCCCGACGGCGAGCCCTGTGACAGCAGTCTCGGGTACCTGCCAGTCCCCCAGGTGTCCCCGCAGCGGGAGGCACACTGCAGGTGCTCAATAATGGCTTGTTGTAAGTGAATGTACGAAGTGTCAGCGTCAGGATTTGAATCCGGATCTGCCCCTCCTCCCTGGCTCCACTTCTTGCCTGTCACCCCAACATACAGGCGAGCGCGGGTCCTACCCACGACGTCCACGGCCCGGCACCCATGACACAGAACAGCTTCTGTGTGCCCACACGTATCCGCAGATGCACCCACAGCACACGCCTGCGCCCCAGCTCCGGCAGGCCGTCTGCAGGTGTGTGCGCACGCCCGTGTGCTGGAGTTCGTAACCCCCCCCCGAAGCCGCTGCCTGCGACCCCCGTCGATGGCTCTCTGGCCACCAGTCTCCAAGGACCCCAACTAACTGCGGGCACCGAGCCGGCCCACTCCTGGGTCTACCTACCCTCCCTGCCTGCCCAGCCTACTCTTGGTGGGTTGGGGAAACTGAGGCCCAGACTGAGGGCTGGACAGACAACCCCTCCAGGTGAAGAGCCCCAGGCCAGCAGCGTGGTCTCCAGATTCGCATGGCCCCAGTTCAAATCCCGGCTCTGCCTCCTGTCAGCTGTGAGGCCCCGACGGTCAGGTCCGCCGTGTGGGCCTCAGTTTCCCCACCATTGAGCGGCAGGTGGCTACAAGCCAGCCCCACAATGTGGCCATAGGAAGGCGTAACCCCGACCGGCGCCATCCAGCAGAAAACCGTGGGCACATGCGTGTCGTTTTAAATTTCCTGGTGGCCACATTCGAAGGGGGAAATGCATTCTAATAGTGTTCTTTATTTAACCCAATAGATCCAAAATACTGTTATTTCCACAGGTAATCAATGTAAAAATGATAAACGAGACATTTCAACACGCTGTTTTTCGCATTTCATCTTTGGAATCTGGCATGTGCCTTACGCCGGCCACACGTGACTCCACAGCCACACGTGGCCAGCGGCCGGGGCAGCCCAGCTCCTGAGGAAGGGCTGAGCAGGGTGACTGGGGCACGGCGATTGTTCCTGTCATTGTCACTGTGGTCACACAAATATCACCACTGACTTCCAAGTGCGGTTGGAGGGTCTGGCCGCAGCTCCCCCAGAATAAGCCGGAAGTTAGGGAGGACTCCCACATCCTCCGTGCCTTAGCAGGGAAGTTCCCTTCCAGTCTACCTTAAATTCTTCTTGCTTACAGAGGCTTCTAGAAGCTAAAGGCCTGGAGGTTGGAGTCTTTTTTTTTTTTTTTTTTTTTACAAAGAGTTTATTGTCAAGTTGGTTTCCGTATAACACCCAGTGCTCATCCCCTGGAGGTTGGAGTCTTGATTCCCAAGCTGGGCATTCCCCGCTTGGGCTTTTGAGAATTTGGCCTTGAAGGGCAATGCCACCCTCCTCTCGACCCCCCTCCCCGCCAGCAGCTCTTTCTTGTGCTTCACGAGCTCAGTCCACACCCTGCTCAAGGGCCTGCAATGGCTCCCTAGTACCCCCACAGAAGAGGGCAACGATCTCTATACACTGACATTTCCGCACGCCTCCTACCCTGGGAATGACCGTAATCTTGCTCTCTTCTCCCACCAGGCATGCCCAGAGCTCACCCGGCCCACATCCAGATCTTTGCTGAGGCCACGTCTCCTCCGCCAGGGACGTCTTCAGCCTTCTCAAGGCCCGGCTGCTCCCCAGGAACCCCTCCGTCACCCAGACATGATAACCTTGCTTTCGCTCCTGAAGCCCCTTCGTCAACTCCTGCTCACCATCCATATCAGATACATGCAGATGTCCCCTCCTCCAGGAAGCCTTCCTTGACTGCCTTGGCTGAGGCTGAGTTTCCCTGGGCTCCCCCAGCCACCCCACCTCCTTCAGCTCCACACAACCTCTCCAACCTGGCAGCAACTCCCCAGCTCCGGCTCCCTGAACCCTACATTGGGAGCTATTCAGTCAACTCATTAGATAAGCAACTATTGAGTGCCAGCTGTATGCCAGGCACTGTTCCACGCAAAGCCCTGTGCTTGTGGGGCCCCCACTCCGGTGGGGAGACAGGGGTACACGTGTCACCAAGTACCGGAACTCGGTGACTCCGGGCCAGGCTTGGAGCCCCTGTGTCTCGTCCGCCCCGACGAGGATGGGGGCGGGGAGCCCGTTTCCAGTTCCATAGAAGGAGCTCCCGACAGCCTGAGCGGCCCAGGATTCCAGCTCCGGGGCCCGGTGTCCCCGGGGAGATCGGGTAGCCCAGCCCCGCAGCCGCCGCTGCGCCAGCCAGGTCTGGTTACCGGCTCCGCTTACAGCCGCGCCCTCCAGCTGCCTCGGCCGCCCCCGGTCTCGGCCCAGCCGGGCTCCGGGGCTGTCTAGGAACTTGGCCGAGGACCCAGAGGGAGTCCCTGGGGCCCTGGCCGTGGAGGGGCCGGGGAGAGAGGCCCCCTCAGCCCCCGACGCCTGCTGGACGCCGATTAACTCGTCCGTCCCCGCCCGGCCCGGGTGCGCGCGCCCTTCGGCTTGCTCTCCAGATCCGGGGTCGAAGGGCCAGCGCCAGGGCGCACGGCAGGCGCCCCCGCAACACCAGCTGGGCGAGCGACCCGCGCACAGTCCCTCCTGTGCAAAATGCCGCCAGGATATGTCTCCTGCAGACTCTCTGAGCGCCTACTGTGTGCACCGTCCCGGCGGACGCTCAGGCGACCGGGTCACGCGTGCGGGCGGCTTGGCGCAGAGCCGGGCGCTCAGGAAACACGCGGTTCACGCTGAGCGTCTCGGCGGAAGAGGACGGTACTCGGTACTCGAGGGCCTGAGCCCCGCCCCCGGCCACCCCAGCCGGGCAGGGATCCCCCCCCCGGGGCCGTATGAGGCCCCCACGGGTGCCAAGCACTTCATGTTTCCTGCCCACCACGCGCCAACGGGGCGGAGACCCGCACCACCATCCCCATGTCACAGATGGGAAACACGGGCCCAGAGAAGTTAAGCCACTCGGCCAAGGTCACGCAGCACGGGAAGGGAGGAGCCGGGCTCGAACCCGGGCCGCTGAGTGCCCGCCAGGGCCCTGTGGCCACAGGCTGCACAGCCCAGTGAACGTTCGGCGGATAAGCGGGCGGAGACCCAGAGAGAGAGGCCATCGGGTCCCCAGGCCGCTCAGGGAGCCAGGGAGGAGAACAGGTGTCAGAGGCAGGACCTCAGGGAAGGGACACGGACAGGCCCCCGGGGAGGGGGGGCTCCCGGGTAATTAATTTTAATCACTGTTTGGAAATTGGGCCGCCAGGAGGCAAATCGGAAGCAGCAACTTGTAATTAGGGACGGGGAAGGGGGGGCCGCTTTCTCCATGATGCGGCGACCATTCTGAGGAAATTAAAGTGTCATTTACACCCAGTGCATAATTAGAGGGCCCGGGAGGGGGGCCGCTCGAGGGGGCTGGGGGCTCCCAGGGAATCCAGAGCGGGGCTGGGGCTGGGCGGGCAGACGGACCCTGCCAGAGGAGCTGGGCCCTGCTCTGGGGCCCAGTTTCCGGGGACAGAGGGGAAAGAGGCTCAGCTCTGGGGGGCTCTACTTCAGGCAGAACAAAGAGATACGGGTCTTCCCCATCCAAGAAGAGGGTGGGCCCGGTCCTCCTTTCTGGATTCTGGGAGCCCTCCTCTCCCCCACGTTGATCCCTCCGCCCTGAATTCCTCCAGGCACCCTGCCCCTCCCCAGACGCCCTGTCTGGAAGGCCTCGGGGATCCCCAAGGGCAGGTCTGCGAGGGGACACCGGCCAAGAGGCGCTGCCAGGGAGGCAGGCAGGGCTGCGCTGAATGTTGCTGGGAACGAGGCCCCGGTGAACGAACTTGAAGAAGACAAAGGCGGGAGATAGGTCCCGGGGGACGGCCCTGGGGTCAGAGTGGACCACAAGTCCTGGTGAGTCAGGGCTCAGGAATGGCAGAGATGCTGGCCGAGGGACGCGGGCCTGGGGGATGGGGCGTGA
Source organism: Hyaena hyaena (assembly GCF_003009895.1). Classification (NCBI taxonomy): domain Eukaryota; kingdom Metazoa; phylum Chordata; class Mammalia; order Carnivora; family Hyaenidae; genus Hyaena; species Hyaena hyaena. The sequence goes on along the minus strand of NW_024080931.1, from coordinate 891,003 downwards.
GAACTGAGCATCAGTGGGGAAAAATGGTGGGAGCCAGAGGCCCCTGCCTGCTGGGTGACCTTGGGGAACTCGCCACCCCAGTTCTGTGCCTCATTTCTCCCCGAGCCTGGGGCTCGGACCTTCAAAGGGGAATAAGAGCAAACACGCAGGGGCACGTATGTCCTCCAAGCCCTGCGTTGCGGCGCTACTGGAAGTACCAGGGGGGTAGGCAGGGGGCGCTCTTCTTATCCTTTTACCGTTGAAGAAACTGAGGCCCAGAGTCGGTGAGTGACAGGCCCAAGGTTGCACAGCTAGGAAATGGCCAAGCTAGGACTTGAACCCAGGCCGATGGTCTACACACTACACTAACCACGGTACTCTCCACCCCTCTGGGAAAGGGGCCCTCAGTTTCTTTCCACATCCCTCTGCAGGCAAGTCCGCCAACTTCTTCCCCCTCTCCTGCCTCAGCCCGGCCCGTCTGGGCCCCGCCATCGTGCACCTGGGCACCTGGGCGGGCGCAGGGGCCTCTGGTCTGGTCTCCCAGCCCTGGCCTTGCTGCTCCCACCTGTCCTCCCCACATCAGTCATAAGAGGGCGCCTGTGAGCACCCTGGTCAGGTGCTGCCCTCCCTCCTTGGCTCTCAGCCCTCCAGGGTTCCATCCTCACTGGGGGTAAAAGCCCCAAGTCCTCCCCTGAGGCCTCCCGAGGCCTTGCACGACCTGCCCCCCTCCCCCCCCCTCCCCCTGCTCCAGCCACACGGCCTCCCTCCGACGCACCTGGCAGCGTTCTGTCCCTGGGCCTTTGCACAGGCTGTACCCTCTTCCTGGAATGCCCTTCCTCCAGATCTCTGCAAGAGTGGCTCCTCCTCATTTTCTGGGTCTCAGCTCTGATGTCACCTCTCCAGAGACACGCTTCTTTGACACCCTTGGCTAAAACAGCCCGGCCCTTCTCAGCTACGTCACCCAGTATTACTGTCTTCACGACACTTATTACACTCGCTGTACTTTATTTCCCTAGTTGGTATCCGTGTCCCCATCTGGCTGTGAGTTCAACAAAGGCAGGGCCCAGTCTGTCTTGGTCATTGCCGGGTACCCAGCACTTAGCACATAGCAGATACTGATTATCTGTCAACCCATCAAATAAAAGCAAAGACCACACAGCCCCAAATGAGATCAGGACCAGAGGCCACAAGTTTCTGCTTTTCGAACTTATTACTTTTTCTGGAGTAAGAAAACCAACTGGACTATGCCTGGCGTTTAGCCTGTGTCTTCTTTAAATGGTCAACCCTCAAGGAGAGAGGGCAGTATTTATGTTTTACAAATGGGTAAACTGAGTCTCAAAGAGTGGGCACAAGTGAGTGAGTGAGTGAGTGAGCGAACAAAGACATGGTTCAAACCCGGGTAAGTCTGATCCAAGTGAACAATCTGTAAGGGCAATAGTTCAGTGAGGTTGTCTCAACTGCCCAGAGGCTCTGACCCCTTGGACTCCGGGAAAGGGAGAAGGTTCTAAAACTATCAGAAAATATGTGGCCACCTGCACGGTGAACTCCTACACATCCATCTAAGCCTTAGCTTCAGTGCCCCTCCTCCATTCATCTTCTCTGATCCACTGGGCAGAGACCAACTTTGCCCGGCCCCGGTGGCTCCCTCTGTGCCTGGGCTCTGACTCCATGTAGCAGAAATGGCTGGTGTCTCTGTTTCCTCTTCTGGGGCCTGGAGGCCCCTTGAGGACCAACTAGGCGCAAGAGCTAAAGCCCTTTTCTCTGGGATCCCAGTGTCACCCGGCATGGAGCATGGCACACAGGAGCGTCTGATGAGTGACTGGTCTCCCTAACTCCCCTGGACCAGGGCTCCCCCGGGGCTCCTCGGGCTCCTGTGGCTGGGAAGGTCTCCCAGGGCCAAGGTGCATCTTGGGAAATGTAGTCCTCACTAGCCTCGGCCTCCCTCCCGGCAGGCCCTGGGCAGCGACCGGTGAAGGGTCATGGAGGGAGAGGTGGGGGGTGCCCCGAATCCCTGCCCAAAGGAACGGAAGAGGGGGCTCTGGGCTCCCAAGTCACCTCTGTAGCACAATCTAATGGCTGTCACTTTACGTGGACATCCCCAAAGGCCAGGCGACGAACGGCTGTGATAATGAGCGAATACATGGCTCAGGTCCAGCCCTAGCAGGCCACACGCTGAACCCGGGCCCGGGCGGGGCGGACCTGCACTGTCGGCCACGGCGGGGGCGTCCAGGGCGGGGGGCCTCTCCGCAGCCGGCTCCCGGGCAATTCAACCCCAGGGTGTGGGGCAGGTGGCTGGGGCCCGCGTCTGGGGCTGCCTTGGGCCTCAGTTTCCCTACTTCTGCTAAACAAGGCCACGCTCACAGTCAACCCAAAATCACTGCTGGGTCTTGGAGGAATCAGACTGAGGACCCCCAGCCCCTTAAATGGCTGAGACTTTCAGGATTACAGTATCTTAAACATTACAGTTCAAAAATACCCTCAGTACCTGGACACTTAAAAGACATCTGGAGGCTGACCTGGGCCCTGAGCAATACCTGAATGCTTTTTCCAGGATTCTGGAAAGACGGCTACCCGACCCCTCGGGACAGGCAACCCCACCCCCACTCCTCGTAGCTACCCTTCCCTTCGGCCACTCAAGGCCTAAAGCGTGGCCCATTCCCGCTCCTGCTCTAACACCTCCCATGGCTCCCAAGTGCCCTTGGGATAAAGCCCGCCCCTCAGCTTGGGATTCTCAGCCCCTATCCGCCTCTCAGGCCTATTGCTCACGGTCTCCCACCCCTAAAATGGTCCAGACACTCAGGGCTCCCCCCAACACACCCTGCCGTGACCCTGCTTGCCATTCCCCTCAACCTCGAATCCCTGTCTCCTCTCTTCTGGCAACATCATTCCCATCCCTCAAGTCCAATGCCAGCACGCCCTCCTCCAGGCAGTCTTCCCTGATTCCACCCGTCCTGACCCCGGCTCAAGGCCCCTCTGGACACCCAGCATCTCCCGACAAAGGGCCAGGCCCAGGACAGGGCCACACCCCAGGGTCAGCCAAGGACACCGCCTTCCCAGGAGACAGGAGCGACCGGCATATCGTGCAGCCTCCAGGGACCTGGCTCACCTGGCCTGCTGGCTGACGTCAGGGTCACCTTCCCAAGGACAGTCTGATTCTATCTTCCAAGTCCAGCCCCAGGTAACCCCAGCCACTCGCGTCGCGAGCCCTGGACGGCCACGGCGCTTGACGAACCGTCCCAGAGCCCGTCTCCAGCACATTCTCGGCCCAGTGGACAAAGGCGAGCACAGACGCCTAGAATCGGGGTAGCCCTTCCCAGGTGAGCAAAGCCTCTGCTCAGAGACACCTTCTCTCCTCAAAGCAGAGGAGACGACAGGACGCTGAGGACCCCTGGGTGCTCAGCTCTGGCAGAAGGTAGGCAGAGACTGGAGGGACAGTGGAGAGATGCAAATCCAGGGCATTCTTGCATGCGGGCTGGCAGCTCAGAGAGGGCTAGACACCTGTCTGAGGTCACCCAGCTGCGCGCCTCCTCTTAGTCCCAGCCTGTTCCTCTACATGGATTTTTCTTTTTTTTTTTTTTGGAGAGGGCCAGGGGCCTTGGGAAGCTCTGGCTCGAAATTTCCACACAGCCCAGAATGCACAGGGGCTGGGATCCAGTTTCAAATGATGTGATGCCTCCTTTCCCCCTTCGCCCTGGCTCGTAACCCCAGGACAGGAGAGGCCTGGCTTCCCTCTTTGCCGGTTCCGCCAATTTCTTGGGCCTCAGTTTCCCCATCTACTCTTGAGAATGGGCCAACTCAGGGCTGACACGCTCCCTTTTAATGAGGCTTCTGCCAGGCTGCTACCACCCTGTCCCGTATTCTAGGGACCACAGTGACCTCCCAGCCAACTTCCCAGAGAGCGTCGAGACCCTCCCCGGTGGGCCCCAGCCACATCCCGCACTCATTCTAAATAGAGTTATGAGCAATTGCCCAAACACACCCCCAAATTCACCCCCGAAAGGAAACCAACAGCGTCTAGTAGGATGTGGGAGAGGGGCTGGGTGGGGGAGGCCATGGGGGGGTGCCCCAGCGACACCCAGCTTTGATTTTGGAGAGAGAATGCGGGCCCTTCAAGGCGCTCAGGGAACCCAGAGAAATACCAAGAAATGCAGTTGTGTAAACGGGGGGTGGGGTAGGGGTCCCTTCTGTGGTCCCTGCCATTAGCCACCCCCCACCTTTCTCCTTAAGCCCAAATCCAGACCGCCAAAACTTGAGGGCCCCTTCCCCTGACTGCAAGCCACAGCTCCCTTCTGGTCTGCGGGTCAGAGACCTCAGGGAGAGGTGCCCAAGACCTCAGCCAGAGAGCCCGAGAGCGGCTGAGGGTTTGTGAATGGCACTCCCCAGCTCCAGCGTCTATACGTCCCAGGCAGGGGCAGGGATATGGGGGGGTCCTACGGCGGCGCCCCCTCTGGGAGGTGCCCTAAACTCGCAGGGCGCCTGCAGGCGGAGAGCGGAGGGGGGGGTGGCACGTGACCCCCACCCCGGGGACCAATCAGCGCCCGCAGGAGGGGGGCCACACTCGGCGCCCCCACCTCTCCCGGCGCGCTCCGAGAGAGACGCTTTCTTTGTCCCTTTGTCAAAGCTCTTGGGGGGCCCCGAACCCCTGGGCCCCCACCGCAACTGGGGGGATCCGGACCGGCCGGCTCTCTCCCCCCACCGAGGCCCCTCCCCCGCGGCCGGCGCCCTGGACTCGTTCTGGGCCGGGCGTGAGGCTGGAAAGGGCTCAGGGGCACCCAAGGTGCGGCGGCTGGACCTCGGAGTGGGGTGGAGGGGCCTCCCCGTTCCGGGACCACCGCACCGGTCCCGGGTCGGCCTGACTTAGCTCTCGGGGCTCCGCCCCCCAGTACCACCCCCCACCCCCGGCCGGCAAGCCCCTGCCGGCCCTGAACCCCCCACCTGGGCCCAAATCCAGCTCCCCAGCGGCGCAGCCGCGAGCCCCGTTATTGTGCCTCCCCCGGCCCCCCCCCCACAAAGTCTCCACCCGCTGCGGTGCCGACAGAACCCTCATTATAGCTCCACATACAGGCCCCCAGGCAACAATCCAGGCCCCCCCCAGCTGCGGTGCCATTAGACTCCCCCCATTACGGTGCTTCGTTCAGCGCCCCAGGCCCAAATCCAGCCCCTTCACAGAGCTGCCACTGGACCCCCATGACGCCGTTGCATGCAGCCGCCCCCCCAAAATCCAGCCCCCTCCCGGGTGGCGTTGCTGACAGCCAGATCCTCCCGTGATAGCGCTCCACATCCCCCCCCCCCCCCCCCCGCCTGCCCAATCCATCCCCCGCTCCGAGCGGCGGGGCCCTCGGGCCCCCATCCTAGCGCCCGACCCGGCCACCGCGGCCGACGATCGAGCCCCCCTGCTGCGTGCCGACGGACACCCCGGGGCTGCGCCTCCCCCAGCCCCCTCTTGCAGACGCCCCGGGGCGCTTACCTCGGAGCCGCCGCGCCGCGAGTGCGCGGGAGGGAGCGCGAGGGCGGGAGGGCGCGGGCGGGGGGTGGTCCGTGCGCGCACCTGTCCCGGCCCGGCCGGCTCAGCCGGGCATCCCGTGCCGGGAGGGGGCTGGGGGCGCGCGCTCTCCCCGCCCCCGGCCCGCGGCGCCTCGCTGGGGGAGGGGGCTCAGCCCCGGCCCCCCGCGCGCTGGCGTCGGCTCCGGGGGGGGCGCTGCACGGCGGCCGGACCCGGGGCGCGCCGCGGCCGCATCTCCTCCGCCCGCCGCGGCCGCCGCTGCGACTCGCGGCTCCGCCACCTCCGCCCCCCCAACCTCGGACACCCCCCCACCAAAGCGGGGCCGGAGGCGCGCAAAACCCGGCCCAGAGCTCCGCAGGCGCGGAACGGAGGGAGGAGCCTGGTGGGCGGCAGGAGGCGCTGGAGGCGGGCGTGGGGGTGGGGGAGCGACCCGAGAGAAGGCACCCTGCTTTTGTCTGGGTAGGGGAGGCCTAACTGGCTCGGCCACTCTGGCCAGACTCGCGTCTCCAGGATCCAGCCCCAGTCAGACCCCAGGGGATGATGGAGATGATGCGGCATCACGAACCCCTTGGTCTGCGGGGGCCCCTTTCATCTATGAGGTCAGTTATTCAGCCCACAAGCATTACGTTCAACACCCCTCAATGGACGTGTAAGGAAGTTGAGGCACAGGAAGGCGCCTTGGCCAAGGTCACCCAGTCAGAAATCGGCAGACCCGGGAGTTGAACCCCGGCAAGCTGGCTGTCCTCTGTCCAGCGCCCTGGGGCCTGGTCCAGAAGGGGTTTTTCCCTTTTCCCTTTCAGGCCTCGCTCAGCCCATGCGGAGCACTCTTGCCCCCCTAGGGGGGTGGGTTGGGAGAGCTAGGTTAACCTCCTTGACCCTCCGTGACCTTAGGACAGCAAGAGACCCTCTCCGGGGCCTCAGTGCGGGTGGGACGTGGATGTGTCTGTGTCCCCCACTGGGCTGTCCTGGGCCCTCTGGCATCCCCACTATACAGCAGGTGCTCAATATATGTTTTATGCTATTATGTATTTATCTAGTGAGACTTCTTTTTTTTTTAATTTTTTTAAATGTTTTATTTATTTCTAGGAGAGAGACAGCATGAGCAGGGGAGGGTCAGAGAGAGAGGGAGTCACAGACCCTGAAACAGGCTCCAGGCTCTGAGCTGGCAGTCAGCACAGAGCCCGATGCGGGGCTCGAACCCACGAACCGTGAGATCATGACCCGAGCGAAAGTCGGAAGCTCAACCAACTAAGCCACCCAGGCGCCCCTATCTAGTGAGACTTCTTGCACACACACTGCATGCTGGGGCTCTTCCGAACAACTCGTACACAAATCATTTCATTCATTACTCACGGAAGCCCTAGGAGGCCGCCCTAGACGGGACCCTGAGGCACAGAGAGGTCAAGGGGCTTGGCTGACGTCACAGAGGGATGGGAAGAAAGCCTTAGCTCTCTCACTGCTGGTTACTGAGTGCTTTTGGTGTGTACACCTCACCCACTCTGCCCCGGCAGGGGCTCCCGGCAGTCTGGGGGTGGGTGGCTTGGACGGGGCGTGTGGCTTCCCATCGGCCACGCACGCAGCAGGGAAGTGGGGCCCAGACTTGGAACCCTGCTCCTCAGGACACCCATCAGCCTCCCTGGCATCTGTGGAGAACAACCCAGTCCTTGCAGGCTCCAGGCATGAGCCAGGGGGCCGGCCCTGGGACCGCAGACCTCCGCAGGCAGCCGGGCCTTCCTGCTCGCGGTTTTGCCCTGACTCGCTTTCCGGCTGAGCCAGAGTCGCAGGCAAATCAGCCAGCACCTGCTCTCCACCAGCCCCTGCCCCCCGCCCGCCAAGGGAGGGGGCTAAGCCCAGCACCCCAGCTTGGCGCCCGGGCTCTGCACCCTCTTCCCACCTCCACACCATGATTTATGCCCACTGCCTGGCATACCCTCCCTTGGCCGTGGCCTTGGCCTCGACTGGACTCCTTTGCAGTCTGTTCCTTCAACAATCATTTATAGGACACCTATTGTATGCCAGGCTCTGGACCGAGCAGTCAAAATGTAAAGACTCCCTTGGACCAAAAGGCGAGGGGCTTGCAAATGAGGATACCAACCATTCTTCGATCTCAAACTCATTCCGGTAAACTTATTGGGGTAAAAGGTCAGGGTTGAGCAACCTGCCTCCTCCTGGCCGCAGCAAGCCCCTGAGATGTCAATCTTTCGTGAACTTTGTGATTAGAACGTCAAACATGTTCTTCAAGCGACTGTTAAGCAACCCCCACCTCTAACCGCAAAATTCTCGCTTCTGCACACCCGCTTCGCCCCTCTCCCTACATGAACCCTGAGCCATGGCTCGGCGGGGCGCTCTTCCGAGGACTCTTCGGGGGCTCGGGAGGCGCCTTCCGGCCGGACTGAAATAAACCTGATTGACGAACTCCTTGGGTGTTCTGTGGGCTTTGTCCTCGGTGATTCTCCTTTGGAAATGGGGGTGTAACAGAAAGGATGCGCCGACTCCCCTACCTTCACACTGGGGGTGGGGATGGGGTAGAAGAACCGGGTGCTGCAGGTATCCAGGTAAAGATACAGGTTGAGGTAGATGCGGGCTGGGGGTGAGTGTCCAGGAGGGGACGGACGGGGCGGGGGGGCATAGAAAGACCACAGATAGATCCGGCATAGGACGTGGGTAGAGGGTGAGGGGTGGGAAGGTTATACTGGGCAGAGGAGCCAGCTTGGGACAAAGGCCCTGAGGCAGGCCCCACCCCCGCAGGCCGCCTCAGCTGCCACCCAGGCTTCGGCGAACATGAATGGGTCTTTCATGCCCTGGACCCGGGCAAGGTCAGGCCAGGCTGCTCCCTTCCCCCCCCGGCCCTGGGCTCCTGGCTGTCTGAGCCCTGACCTGGAGGGGCGGCAGGAAGTTCACAGCCTGCCCTCCGGGGGAGCTAGGGAGGCCCAGGGAGCGGAAGGGCCTCGCCCGAGGTCACCGGCACCAGCAACACCCTACTAAGCGTGTCACTCCGAGCAAAGCCTGCCCCCCTAGGCCTCAGTTTCTCCGCCCGAGCGGCCGGGGAGAGCCGCGCTGCGCTCCCGTCCTGCTCCGACCCCTGGCGGAATCCAGTGCGGGTTTTGCCGGCGCCCGGGGACACCGACACCTTCTTCCCGGCGCGGCCCGGCCGCATCCCGGGGTCCGAGGGGGCCGGGGGAGACCCGGAGGGGCCCAGCAGGCCTGGGGGCCCCGAGATGGGCTGAGGCTGGGTCTGGCCTGGTGCCTGGCGCCTGCGGGGAAGGGCAGCGCCGCCCGGCTGCCTGCGCGCCCCCTTTGAGCGCTCCCCGTCCCGCCGCCCCGCTGTGTGACGCCCGCCCGCCCCTGCCCCTCTCTGGGCCGCTCTGGAGCCGGGCCGGAGGGCAGCGCCTCAGAGACTTCTCCAGGGTCTCGCTTCCTCCCTGGCAACTCTCGGCCTCGGTTTCCCCAGCCGGGTGCAGGAGCTCTTTTAAACCCAGGTTAGGGGGTCGTCGCTGTCGGGTCGCGCCCGGGGCAGCGGCTCGGGCCCGGGAATCCCCCTGGGGGCTCGGAAAGGGCAGCTCCGATTGGCTGAGGCTGTGTGTGACGTCAGGGCCTCCCCGACGCCCCCTCCCCCCCAGGCACGTGGGGGTGGCCGCGGCAGGGGAGGGGCCGGGGTCCGGGCGGATTCGGGGTGTCCCCCCAGCCTGCGGCGGCAGCTGGGCAGCGCAGACGCGATTCTCCTCGGACAGATTTTCCCCTCGTCCCAAATCCCCCTCCAGCCCCCCCGGAACGGCAGCTGCTCCGGCGGCAGATGCGCCGGCTAAATCCGCCCAGCTGGTCCCTCCGCAGAGCTAACCGCCTCGAACCCATTGTGGGTGGGTAGGGGCGTGTGTGTGTGTGTGTGTGTGTGTGTGTGTGTGTGCGCGCGCGCGCGCGCCCGTGGGTGGGGCAAGGCCCTGCCCCTGCCCTGCCCCATCCCATGCCCTTTGCCCTCTGCCCTCCACGCAGAGCGAGGTGGGCTGGGCCTCCTCTTGTGGACCCTTCCCCAACTTCAAGTACCTTCCTGCAACTCCTGAAGGATTTGGGAGATCTGGGGCCCAGAGAGGGTGTCGCTCTTTCCAGAGACTGCACAGCACCCCTGGGCCTGTCGGCAGAGAAGGCCCCCACACGGTGCGTTAACCACTATAATGGCACGATTCTGTAGTACAGGTACATAGCCAGGAAATGGAGCTGGAATTAAACCCCATGCTTTTAATGATTTTTGGGACCCAGGGACCCCTTAGCTTGGAAGGCTCGTGAAGGCAAACGACTTAGAATCACTCACTTGAACGAGTGGGGTCTTGGGAACCACCCCCTGCGCTGTTTTGCCCCCCCCCCCAGCAGGGCACAGACCCTCCTTTGCTTCTTCAGCCCCATTGGGTGCCACTCTCATCTGGAGGTACCGAGGATCCAGGGGGGTCTTCCTGGAGGAAGAAGAGGAAGCTATACTCTGAAACATTGGGGGGGTGTAGCTGTCAAGGGTTTGAGGGTGTCTTGGAATGTGTAGTTTTATACCCAGCCTGTCCTGCCCCTGGGCCTTTGCACTTGCTGTTCTCCCCACCTGGAATATTGTCCCCACAGATCTCCAATATGGCCTGCGCTCTGCCCTTCGAGTCTCTGTTCCGATGTCACCCGCACGTCTGTAGCTACACCATCACTTCCTGCCCTCTTACCCCGCTTTGCTTTTCTTCGTCTTATTTTTCACAGCCAAATACTGTACCTTGTCTCCCCCGCGGCACTGCTGTGTTCCCTGCTGAGTCCCCAGTGCCTAGCATCCAGCAGGTGCTCCATAAATGCTTGTTATCCAGAAACTCAGGGACACGGGCACAAAGAGAGGGCTGGCGGGCAGAGGGCAGTCGGGAAGGACCACATGGTAGTTCTGTCTTGGTGTATGTCCAAGAGCCTGGGCCTTGACCCTGTCCTGTGCCCCCTTCATCCAAAAGTGCCCTCCCAGACCCCACCTCCTTCTGCCCTAACCCCATCAGTCTGCATCAGCCACACCAACCTCCTCCCTGTTCCCCCAAGAGCCCTGCCTCAGGACCTTTGCACAGCCTATGCCTGCTGCCCAGTGGAGATATTCTTCCCCCAGACCTCTCTCTGAACAGCTCCCCCCCAACTCCCACGTGCTCCGGTCTCAGCTCAAATGTTCCCCCAGCATGTCCCCATCTAAACAATCACACGGCCGGCTGGCTCAACTGGTAGACCATGCAACTCTTGGGCTGGGGGTTGTGAGTTCGAGCCCTGTGTTGGGTGTAGGGATTACTTAAAAAATAAATGAATAAAAAGAACACTGGAAATCCCACTGAAGGGGAAACCGTCAGAAATAAAACCAAATCATCACCTCCCTTCTGTTGTGGCGGCTTCGCTGTATTTTTTCCTGATGGCATTTCTTTCTATCTCTTTCTTTCTCTTCCAACCTCACCCCCACACCCTGCCAGTTCGTCAGCCTTGGTCTGCACTGTCCCTGGGGTCTGGAACAGGGCCCGGCACACAGTAGGCACTCAACAAAGCGTGTTGAACAGATGAATGAGTGAATGAATGAATGAATGAATCAATGAGTGGGAGCCCAAGAGCTCTCTGAACCTGTTCTTCCTGTATGGAGTGGGGGACTAGGGACCCAGGGTCATTTGATTCCTTCAGTAGGAAAGTGGGGCAACAAGAGATTTCCTCTCCCAGTGGGGGAGGGGTACCTACCCAGTGAAACAATAGCTACAGGAACATTTATTAAGCACCTACGGTGTGCACAGTAGGCTCCAGGGACTTTGCATATTTTCAGCTGGGACAGGGATTTGAACCCAGGACACCTGGCCCCAGTTTGCCCAAGACCCCCTCGATCACCACAGAGGTTGTGTGCAAGGCCTGGGCACGTGCAGTAGGCAGTCAGTGGGGACTGGCTGAGGGCTGGCCTCCACACCCCCCCCTCTCCAGCCCCCTGGACCTGGGGCCGTGGCTGGCTGTGCGCGGCAGGAGCTGAAAGCCCGAACACACCCCTGGACGGGTTAGAGATGAGCAGCGGGAGTCACTGGCAGCCTCGCAGCGAAATGATAGCAATTACAACCACTTCCTCAGCCCAGAACCAGTGAGCCCCTCCCCCCAAAGGCCCAGGTGGGTCCCGAGTTCTCCCAGGTTGTTCCAGAACCCCCTTCCCCAAGGCCTCATGTGCAAATGAGGCAAGGGACACCCAGATCCCCAGAAGTGGGAAGTGGGGAGGGAGCCAGGAACCTTTGAGCTCCCCAGGGTCTGTGCTTGGGTGTAGATAAGAAACTGAGGCACAGAGGGCACACACCACCGTCCCTTGAGGGGACGGGGAAGAGTGTCACATTATTCCTGCTCGGAATCTACCCACACTGCCTCTGGGCTCTCTGCCCCAGCCTAGTGAACACACAGAGCACAGGGCCTTTGCACCTGCCGCTTCCTCTGCTTGGGGAGATCCTTGCGTGCTGGGCCAGTGGGGGAGAGGGCAGCTCTTCTCACCCCGTTTTCTTTCCGCTAAAATCATCTTGCTAATCCATTTCTGAGCCAATAATGGAGTGGCGAGCTGCCCTTGGCCTGAAGCAAGCCAGCCAGGGGTGGGGCGGGTGTGCTTCTCTTCAGGACATTCTGACACATGTTGCGACCTGGACGAACCTTGAGGCTCTTATGCTGGATGAAATAAGCCAGACACGGACGGCTACGTCCTGCCCGACCCCGCTCGCGGGAGGTGACAGAGACCGGACAGTGGGAGCCAGGGGTGGGGCGGGGGAAGGGAGTCAGTGCTTCTCGGGAACCGTTTCTGTTGGGGAAGATGAGCAAGTTTCGGGGACAGATCGTGGTGACATTGTGCAACGATGTGCACGTACTCAGCACACTTAATCCCACGGCCCGGCACACTTACAATTAGAACAGTAACTATTACATCATGCACAGTTTACCACAATTAACAGAAAAAAAGAAAATCAAAACCATTAGGGAGAAAAATCCCAGACGGCGACAGCGGAGGGTGTGTGTGAATGACTTCAGCGAGTGCCAGCTCCGTCATTGCCACCAGGGCTCGCGACTCAAGTGACGCTGACGTCAGCGTGTGGCGGTGCCGTGGGTGGGTGTTGAGCTCACACTTCTTGCGCACTTGCGCCCCGCCCGCCCGGGACAGCCTCTGCCCTGGCCGCAAAACCTCCACGGTCTCCTGGGAGGCAGAGCTAAGCCCGTGGCCTTGACCCTCGTCCGCCTGCTTATCCGGCTATAACTTTCCTGAGCGGTGCTAGGGGTCCCATGATGACCAGGACAGAGCTGAGCCCTGTCCTGGCAGAGCACAGGGCTCAGCGCAGGCAGAAGATAATTATATTTATTTTTTTTTAATTTTTAAAAATTTTTTATTTATTTATTTCTAGGAGAGAGAGAGAGAGAGAGACAGCGTGAGCAGGGGAGGGTCAGAGAGAGAGGGAGTCACAGACNAATCCAGAAGTGTGTTTAACAGCGTTCCTTTGTTTTGGGTTTTTGGGGGGTTGTTCTTGAATTGGTGGGATTTTTGTTTACATTAGGCTTTTGTTTTTCTTTGTTTTAAGTAAGGCCCACTTGTAAGAGTCACACATCCCACCCACTGGGCCCGCCAGGCCCCCCTTGGTCTTTTTGTTTTTGTTTTTGTTTTAATGTTTTTTATTTATTTCTAGGAGAGAGAAAGAGACAGCACGAGGAGGGGAGGGTCAGAGAAAGAGGGAGACACAGACTCTGAAACAGGCTCCAGGCTCTGAGCTGGCAGTCAGCACAGAGCCCGACGCGGGGCTCGAGCCCACGAACCGCGAGTTCATGACCTAAGCGAAAGTCGGACGCTTAACCGACTAAGCCACCCAGGCGCCCCTATATTTATTATTTTTAAAATTTTTAAATGTTTTTATTTATTTTTGAGAGACAGAGCATAACTGGGGGAGGGGCAGAGAGAGAGGGAGACACAGAATCCCAAGCGGCTCCAGGCTCCGAGCTGTCAGCAGAGAGCCCGACGCGGGGCTCGAACTCACAAACTGCGAGATGATGACCTGAGCCGAAGTCGGGCGCCCATCCAACTGAGCCACCCAGGCGCCCCAGGTTATTATATTTAACAAGCATTTATCAAGCACCTACAGGATGCCAGATACCCAGCTTGTTCTAGTCACTGGGAGCCCAGCAGTGAACAGAGCAGGCAAATCTCTGGCCTCGTGCAGCTGACGTACCAATGGGGTTGACAAATATGAAGCAATAGAAATGCGTGAAATCTCTTCTGGGCCAGATGTTGCTAAAGAGAAAAATTATGGGGCGCCCGGGTGGCTCAGTCGGTTAAGTGTCCGACTTCGGCTCGGGTCATGATCTCACGGTTCGTAGGTTCGAGCCCCGCGTCAGGCTCTGTGTTGAAGCCTGGAGCCTGCTTCAGATTCTGTGTCTCCCTCTCTCTCTCTTTCCCTGCTCACACTGTCTCTCTCTCTCAGAAATTTAAAAAAAAAAAACACTTAAAAAGGATAAAAATTTAATAAAATAAAGAGAAAAATTAAGCAAGGAGAGAAGATGGGAAGGGCTGGAGGGGGGATTTTAAACAGGTGCTCAGGGGAAGACTTATAAAGGACGTGACCTCTGAGCGGATACCTGAAGGAGGTGAGGGGAAAAGTCAAGTGGTGCTGGTATGGGGAGGGAGAGAGTTCCAGGTGTGTGGGGGGGAGGGTGAAACAGCCAGTGCAAAGGCCCTGAGGCAGGACCATGCCTGACCTATTAGAAGAGGAACCTGGCTGGAGCAGCCAGAGCAGACACCAGTGAGGGGGCAAGACGGGGGAGGGAATGCGGGGGGCGTAGGGGGAAGCTCGAGCAGGGCGCTGTGTGCCTTGGGGACCGCTCTACCCTGCCTCAGGGCCTTTGCCTGAGCAGTTCCCTCCTGCGGGCTGCCTCCCTCTCCTCCCAGGCTCACCGGGATAACCTCTCCTTCATTCCCAGCATTATTGGCTCAGCTTGAATCCTACCCAGTCCAGACTGGGAGCCCAGGGCAAGGATCTCGCTGTCTAGGTCAAGGCACTTGGGCTTGATGTCAGCACCGCCCGGCAGAGAACCCGGCACAAAGTAGGCGCTCCGTAAAGACGAGCAAGGTCCAGGCAAGGGTCAGGGAAATCGCCTTGCCTCCGGGGTCCAGCAGGGCAGTGGACCAGTTCTCATCCCAGTCCCCTCTCCCCGCCCCGGGATGGCCGTGAGGCCAGGGGCTCCCCTTGTCCAGCCTCAGTTTCCCCTTCCAGAAGATTCCAACAGGCTGCGATGGGGGTGACGGTAGGAAGTGGCGCAAGCGCGGGTGGGGGAGGCCCCCTGTGCTCTCTCTCTGGCTCCTCACCGCTCCCCTCGCTCTCTTCCAGTCTCTGTCCCAGTCTCTCCGCGCCCCTCGATTTCTCCCCCTGCCCCTCCCCCTTTCCCGAAGCCTTCCCCACCCCCTTGAGTGTGGATCCCGGGTGGCCGTGGGCTGAGACAGCTACCCGGGCCCCAACTTCCAGGTGCCCGAGGCTGAGGCCGGTGGGGATTTCCGGGGGTGAGGGCTGTGCAGGGGGGCGGGGGGGGGAAGAATATGTTCTACTTCGTTTACATAAAACCTTCACAATTAGCATAATGTGCAAAATGATTGCAGGAGTCAACTGGCAAAAGGGAAATAGTAAAGTTAACGATGAATGAGGCGGGCAGCCTCCCCATGGGCACGACTCTCATAAGTCCTCCTCCTTTTACAAATGGAGAAACTGAGGCTCACGGAGGTGGGAGGTCTGACAGGGTCTCTGCCTCTCGTGCCATCCAGGGACGGAAATGAGAAAACAATGAATGACTCAGATAATTTCAGATGATTATAAGGGCCAGGGCACAAAAAAAAGAATGAGAAGCAGGGACTGTCTGGGGCTGTCAGGGAGGGCCTCTCGGAGGAGGAAGCATTGGAGCTGAGACCTGAAGAAGTGAGAGCCAATTGGGGGGAAAACAGGGAAAGGGTGGGGGTAACAGCATGTGCCAAGGCCCTGAGGTAGGACGGGGCCTGGCGTGTTGGAGGAACGATGAGATCTGAGCGGCTGGAGCCGGTGGGCCAGTGGGAGGGAGGGAGAGCAGGGAACGGCGGGGAGAAGACAGGAAGCCTGGAGAAAATTTCGGATTTTATTTCAAGGGCACTAGGGAGCCAGGAGAGAGTTTAGAGTGAGCAAGTGAGATGATCTAACTTTCTTTTTTTTTTTTTTAATTTATTTCTAGGAGAGAGAGAGAGAGAGAGAGACAGCGTGAGCAGGGGAGGGTCAGAGAGAGAGGGAGTCACAGACCGAAACAGGCTCCAGGCTCTGAGCTGGCAGTCAGCACAGAGCCCGACGCGGGGCTCGAACCCACGAACCGCGAGATCATGACCTAAGCGAAAGTCGGACACTTAACTAACTAAGCCACCCAGGCGCCCCAAGATGATCTAACTTTCAAAGAGGTCCTTCTGGCTGTCTTTTGGAGAAGATGTACCCGCGGGATCCCAGGGGGACCGTGGAGGAGATGACCCCTAATCCAGGAGAGCAAGTCGGGAGCCTGGACCAGGGCAAGAGGCCATGGAAACGGAGACATAGGTGGGTGTGAGACGCATCTTGGATGCAAAGACAAGGGACTTGGGGAGTGAGAAAGAAGAAAGAACCCAGGAGCACTCTGAGCCCCTTCCCCTGAGCCCTTTTCCCTGCCTGGCTCCTCACCCCCGATCCTCTGGGGCCTCAGCTCATATCACCTCCTCCAGGAAGCCCTCCAGACTGCCCTGGCCAAGTCTGAGGTAGCTGCCTTGGTCCCGCTGACTTCCCAGTGCTGTGTGCAGCACAGAGGCCCCGCATACTCCCTGAGAGAAAAAAGGAAGACTCCAGGTTTCTGGGGTCTGAGGATTCTGACAGCCTGGGAGCCCCCCCTCCTGGATGTAGAATCTCATCTTCATCTCCCTGGGACCGGCCCAGGGATGTTTTCTCAGTCGCCCGTGGGGAGGGAGGTTGAGCCCATTAGGGGAAACTGAGGCACCATTAACTGCTTCCCTCCACTCCTTTCCAGTCGGGGTCCCTGGGGTGGGGGGCTTCGGCCCAGCTACTGGCCTAGGAGCCCAGCCGGGAGCGTCTGCAGTGGGAGAGCGGGGAGCCGGGAGGGGCTTGGAAAGCGCCTCTATTCTTCCTCCTGCAGCTGTATTTATAGATTCGCTTTGATGTCCCAGCGCTTGGCTGACCTGGTTCTCCACCGCGGCGGGAAGAAGCCGGTCCTCAGAGCTGCTTCTTGGAGCTGGGCAGGGGGGCGGGGGGGGGGGTAGTCGCAGGCGCCTGGGCCCCTGGGCCCCGGGGCCCGGGACGGAGAAGGCCGCGAGCCAGCCTCGGTTTCCCTGTTTGCACAACGGAGCTGTCGATGCACCGTTCTCAGAAGGTTGAGAACATGGCTCAATCCAGCCCAGAGCGAACACGTGTCCCTGGTTAATGAACTGGTTATTCGGGGAGCCCGTTCCCGGCTCAAGCTGGTCCTGGGAACATTTAAGGAGCTGGGTATTTATCAGGACTTTTCTTTGGAAAGAACATTAAACAGGATGAGGTTACATGCGAGCTGGTGAATGTCCTGCAAGGAACAGAAGCTGAGCCGGGTTTTCTTCCCTGAGGCAGAAATCTGCCAGGGAGCGGGGACTTCCCGGGGCCTGGGCTCCAATCAGATGATAAAGAGCAAAGGCAAGCGGGGAGTGCGTTCCCATAGGACCACACTGCCCGAAAGAACTTTCTGGAATGACGGACGTGTTCGAAATCCACGTTTTCTCATGTGGCAGCCACCAGCCACGGGGCTCTCAGGCACTTGCACGGTGGCTGGTGTGAGCAAGCGGCTGCATTTGGAATTTGATTTTAGTTGGATTAAATTTCCATTGACGCGCTCGTGTGTGGCTCATACCGTGCTGGAAGGTGCAGTGGAAATGCAATAATCTGTGATGGACATTAAAGAAATGTTTTTAAACATTTATTTAATTTTGAAAAAGAGAGAGACAGAGCGTGAGCAGGGGAGGGGCAGAGAGAGAGGGAGACACAGAATCTGAAGCAGCTCCAGGCTCTGAGCTGTCAGCACAGAGCCCGACACGGGGCTCGAACCCACAAACCACGAGATCATGACCTGAGCTGAAGTCGGACGCTTAACCGACTGAGCCCCCCAGGCGCCCCTGTGACGGCCGTTTCTGACAGCACCCTCGGGGGACATCACACCCTTCCTTCATCTCCAAGCTGTATACGTGTTTTCCTAGCAGGTAGAAATGACAATGGTACCATGATGGCAATAGTCACAGCCCCATTCGTGGAGAATTCCTTGTGTGGCACGTGTCACTAGCAGGCCCAAGAGGAGTGTTTTGTTGACCCCAATGGGTCCCAGCTTCAGAGCTTTGTGACTCGGGGCAAATGGCTTGGCTTCTCTGGGCCTCAGTTTCCACATCTGCGCAAAGGACTCCTATTAAGTGTCCCCATGGTCTCATTTGATTTGGGGGACAATGAAATAAGCCAATCCGTACGAAAAAGACACAGGACGAGGGGCACCTGGGTGGCTCAGTAGGTTAAGAGACCGACTCTTGATTTTGCCTCAGATCATGATCCCAGAGTCCTGAGATCGAGCCCTGTGTCAGGCTCTGAGCCAACACTGCGGAGCCTGCTTGGGACTCTCTCTCTCTCTCTTTGCTCCTCCCCAGCTCATGCTCTCTCTCTCTTTCTCTTTCTCAAAATAAATAAATAAACTTAAAAAAAAGAAGACCCGGGGCACCTGGGTGGCTTAGTCGGTTAAGCGTCCGACTTTCGCTTAGGTCATGATCTCGCGGTTCGTGGGTTCGAGCCCCGCGTCGGGCTCTGTGCTGACTGCCAGCTCGGAGCCTGGAGCCTGTTTCAGTCTGTGACTCCCTCTCTCTCTGGCCCTCCCCTGCTCACGCTGTCTCTCTCTCTCTCCTAGAAATAAATAAAACATTTAAAAAAAAAAAGAAAAGAAAATCTTAAAAACAACAGAAACAACCCAATACTTGAGAACTTGGAATCCTGCTATAAGAGAAGTTTATTCGTGGAAAGGCTCTAAACACGGTTCCAGGCACATGGCAGGCACTAAGGATGTGGTAGCTGTTATTTCTTTTTTAAATTTTTTATTGTTAATGTTTATTTGTTTTTGAGAGAGCGTGAGCAGGGGAGGGGCAGAGAGAGAGGGAGTCACAGAATCCAAAGGAGGCTCTAGGCTCTGAGCTGTCAGCACAGAGCCTGATGCGGGGCTCGAATCCACCAACCCCGAGATCATGACCTGAGCCGAAGCCAGACGCTTAACCGACTGAGTCCCCAGGCACCCCTCACTGTTACTGCCCTTGGTGGTGGCTGTGACCAGAGGGGTGGACTAACTGCCTCAGGCCACGGAGCCAGAGCGAGGGGTGGGATGGGGTCTTTCGAGTGGAGGTCGGAAGCGGTGCCAGGGGTGCCCGCAGGGTCAAGAGGGACGGCGTCGGGCCTCTGAGGACCCGGCGCCCAGGCTCCAGGGTTAAGCCCCCGCGGCAGCTGGACTTCCGTGCATCCACGCCGCCGGAGTCCCTGGGAAGCCAGGCATCAGGTGTTCCGGAACAGGCGCCTTCTCTTGACAGGCCGCACACACATGGAGGGACAGCTGGCGAAGGCTGGTGGGCCAGGGAGGAGGGGCCCCGGGGACAGGGGCACCTTGGCCAGAAAAAGAGGTCACAGGCTGCCCCAGCGAAGCCCCCCCCTTCACAGACAGGGGCCTTGGGCCTTCTCTTTCCTGACAGTCCTCCGGGCCTTGATGCCTCCATCAACATTTGGCCAGGATTTATGGAGTTGCCTGCGCGTCCCCCGGGCCCTGCTGGGGCCTCTCTGTCACTGCTGTGAAACTGCGGCTCAGAAACAAATCCTCACCCGTCCAGGCCACGCAGCAGAGAGAAGGGCAAAGCTGGGATGGGAAGCCGGAGGCTCTTGCTCCGGCCTCAGGACCTTTGCACTTGCCGTTCTCGCTCCCTTCCTTGACCCCCACCCAATTCTCCTTTAGCCCTGTTTAGGTGACACCTTCTGTGAGAAGGCCGCCCCTAGCCCAGCAGCTCCCTAACCCGCCCTGCTGCCTGTGTGCCTCCGTCACAGCCTTTTCACCCCCACCAACCCACCAAGCACCCCCCCAAGACTGTGAGCCCCCTCAGGTTGGGGCTGTATTCCCTGCCCCCAGCACAGACTTGCAGCCAGCCCGCCCGCATGTTACTTGTTGCATAAGAATAAGAGAGGAATGAATGAAGTCAGAATTTCCACCCATCCCCCATTTCCCAGTGGGCTCCTTGACTCCTTGACGGGAGCTGAGGCCCCGGAGGTCTACACTGGGAGGGGATACGCCTGCATGAGGTCCTTCTGGCGGCTACCGATGTAGCCGGGACTGGGTGCTCCAGATGGGTCTCTGCAGGTGCTTGCTGGGTACTAGGGGTGCGGGGCGCCCTGGGAGGGGGGCCTCAAAAGCTCTGCCTGTTCCAGTCACAAAACATGAAGGTGCTGAGGCAGAGGAAGGGCCGGGGAGGTCCCACCTGCGGGGATCCCATTTCTACCTGGACAGTCCAGGAAGGGCTGTCCCAGGCCACTCCCTTCCGGGGAGCTGGGAGGCAGGAGGGGGCTCAGGGAGGGGAGGGGCTCCGAAGAGGAGGGGACGGCGCGGCAGGGGTGGGGGGCTCAGGGAGGGGCGAAGGCTTAGCGAGGGGCGGGGCTCAGGAAGGTTGAGGACTGGAGGGCCTTTCCCAGGGGCCCCAGGACTCCCGGGTTAGGAGTGTATCCTGTCGCCGCGTTTCGTGTCCAGAAACCTGACCTCGTCCCCCAACCCCGCAACCCCCCCCCCCGGGTCTTCCAGGTCACCTCGACCCCTCCCCCACCGCCCCAGTCAGCTGTGTCCGTATTTATAGCGGAGAGGACCCATGTCGCTTTACTTCCGAAACGGATCGCGTCCCGTATTCCTGCCTTCAGACCCCCCCCCACCTGTTCCTGGCACGAGCCTCCGGGGGGGGGCCGCTCCGGGGGGGGGCCGCTCGGAGCGGGGCTGCGCCGCCTCCCTCCTCTCCCTGGGCGCACGCCCCTCTCCGAGGCCCCGCCCCTCGCGAGCCCCCTTCCCAAAGTCCCCCGCCCGTCCCCCCGCCCTCGCAGCCGGGTCTGATCTCCAGCCCCCACCCCGCGCAGCCGCCGCGTTCCCAGGCCCCGAGGCGCCCGGCCCCGCCTGCCCCGGCTCTCCTCTGCCCTGCGCATTGTCCTGGGGCCGGGGGCGGGGGGCTGGGCGCGCGGGGGGCTGCGCGCGGGGGCTGGAGCGCGCCTCCTGCCCGCCGGTCTCTGGGCAACGCTGGCACCCCTGGGGGTTGCTGGCCCCGCGAGCCCGGACACAGAGGCGGCGCTGTCCCCCGGGAGCGGCCGGGGGCTTCTAGGTGACAGCGGGGGGAGGGGGCCGCCCCAGGTTGGAGAGAGGTTGGTGGGCAGGGGGGGCCGTGGGGAAGCCTTCCCTGCGCGGCCGCGCGGCCCCCCGCTGGGCGCCCCTCCCAGCCTCCCCGCCGCGTTCTGCGAGGAGCCCCGCGCGCCTTGGCGACGTGGAGCCGGGCCCAGGGGCGTTTGGGGCGTGGCGGGTCCGGGGATCACGTTCCGGGGCTCGGACCCGCCCCGCGCTTCCTCCCAGCACCGCCCACGCGGTCCCTGAACCCGTCTCGTCCCCCGCACCCTGTGCAGGGAGCCGACCTGTCCCCCGGAGGCCACAGCTCCCTCGTGGGAAATGCCACCCGAGCACAGGCTGGTCCAAGCTCAGGTGGCCGCTTACCAGCTGTGCACCTGGCCAGGCCGCCTGCCTGCTCTGCGCGCCTCGGTTTCCTCATCCGTAAAATGGGGATGTGGATGTGGCCGTGCGGACTTCCTGAGGCCCCTGAGACATGAAGGGCCCATAGGCCACGAGGCTGGCAGCTGTCTTACCCGTTCCGTCTCGTTTGGCTCTTCGCAGGCTCCGAGGCGCTGTGTGTATGGGGGCGTCATGTTCCCAGGGCCTCGGGGCCCAAGGCTTGGAGCCAGGGGTAGAGGTAGGCTTGTGTGGGACTGGCCCGGCTGCCTGCTGAGCGCCCCCTCTCCGCTGCCTGGACTTTGTACGTCAATCACCCAGAGCCCCCGAGGTTGGGAGACCCCTCCCCCAACTCCGAGCCGGGCTGGCTAACACGCGGAAGGTGGGGAGCAGAGCCCCGACTCCCCCCCTCCTGGCCAAGAGTTGGCTGGGTGCAGGCAGCTGTGGGCTCGAGGCCAGTGAGGTGACGGCGGCGTCGCGGAGCAGAGATGGGGCCTGGCTGTCCCCTGCACCTGTCCCGGCAGCCGCCGCCACCGAGGTGGGTGCTCCGACCGGGCCCTCCTTCCCAGAGTGTGTTTTCCTGGCAGGGGTCAGGAGGGCCCCGCTGGCGCAGATGCTGGAGGGAAGCGAGGAGGGAGGGGGCCAGCGAGTTTAGACAGACGACTGGCAGAATCCCTCGAGAAAGAGGGGACAAACGGGTGGTCACTGGAGAGGAATGTAGGATCAGCGAAAGGGGTTTGAAAAGACGAAAAGGGTCTTGAACGCTGTAAAACGCTCACCAAACGGATACTGCTAAATATGCTTTTATTAGATAATAATCACATCCATTACCCTAATGACGGTTATTACCAGCTCCCCACGCTTGGGGCCAATCCCAAATGGCTCCAAAGTCCGTCATTCCCGTCAGCCCACAAAGGAAAGGCGAAAAGTGACAGCGGGCGCCAAGGGCTCGAAGCCCGAGGTCTACACCCAAGGCTGTCCACGTGGAGGCCTCCTTTCTGTTTTCACGCGTTCGTTTCCAAGCCCGGAGGCTGCAGATTCCAGGCTCTGGTGGATGATGAGAGCTGGAATTGGCTTCCAGAAGCTTGTCAAGTGGAGCAGCCCCAGATCAAATCAAGGCGGGAGGTGGGAGGCCCCCCCAGCCTGGCTTCCCCCAGCGGCCAGTTTGCAGATTATGTATGGGAGGGGCTACATCCCATAGTTGGGTCTGAATGCTGGTACTTTCTGCCAGTGCACATTTATTGAGTGCCTACTGTGTATCAGGCCTGTCTGGGACTCTGGGAACTCAGTGGCGGCTGCGCCAGATTTTAATGAAAGAAGCTCCCAGATACACGGGTTTTAAGGAATCAGACTCACAAGGAGAGACTCACAAGGGAGTGAGGGAGCTCCCCTGAGGAAGAGACCCTTGGGCAGAGAACAGGAGGGGAGAGGGAAGGATGCCTGGCAAAGGTCCTGGGGCCACATGCCCTGAACAAGCCCATTGTATCCTCTCGGAGCCTCACTTACCCCATCTGTGAAATGGGAATAGTGACAGCCCCTCAGGTTGTGTGTGCGCTTGGCGCATCTCCACCTGTGTCCCCGCTGCAGCTCATTCCAATAGTGTCTTCTTTTAAATTATTATTTTAAAATTTTTAAATGTTTGTTTATTTTTGAGAGAGACAGACAGAACATGGGTGGGGGCAGAAAGAGAGGGAGACCCAGAATCTGAAACAGGCTCCAGGCTCTGATCTGTCAGCACAGAGCCCGATGCGGGGCTCGAACCCACGAACCGTGAGATCATGACCTGAGCCCAACGGAGCCACCAGGCGCCCCTCCAACCTTGGCTTTGTTGGGCTTACTCTCTGCCTCCCCAGCTCCCCCGGACAGGTATTTGTGCTCAGTACTTCCCAGATGCATAAATAATAAACATTATAGAATGCTGAGTATGGACCAGGCCCTGTGTTAAGCATTTTGAAATCTTTTTTAACTTTTTAAAAAATATTTTATTTATTTCTGAGAGAGAGAGGGACAGCATGGACAGGGGAGGATCAGAGAGATGGGGAGACACAGAATCAGAAGCAGCTCTAGGCTCTGAGCTGTCAGCACAGAGACTGACGGGGGGCTCGAACCCAAGAACCATGAGATCATGACCTGAGCCGAAGTCAGATGTTTAACTGACTGAGCCACCCCGGCACCCCAGCATTTTGAAGTTCTTTTTAAGTTTATTTATTTTGAGAGAGAGAGAGAGAGAACACATGCATGAGCAAGCAGGAGGAGGGCCAGAGAGATTGGAGAGAGAGAATTCTAAGCAGGCTCCATGCTGTCTGCACAGAGCCCGACCTGGGGCTCGAACTCATGAACTGTGAGATCATAACCTGAACCGAAAGCAAGAGTTGGACGTTTAACCAACTGAGCCACCCAGGCACCCTGTAAGTATATATTTAAGATTCTCTTTTCAAGCAATCTTTTTTTTTTTTAATTAATTTATTTCTAGTAGAGAGAGAGAGAGAGAGACAGCGTGAGCAGGGGAGGGTCAGACAGAGAGGGAGATACAGGCTCTGAAATAGGCTCCAGGCTCTGAGCTGGCAGTCAGCACAGAGCCCGACGCGGGGCTCGAACCCACGAACCGCGAGATCATGACCTAAGCGAAAGTCGGATGCTTAACTGACTAAGCCACCCAGGCACCCCTCTTTTCAAGCAATCTTTACACCCAATGTGGGGCTCGAACTTACTCCTGAGATCAAGAATTGCATGCTTGTGGGGCACCTGGGTGGCTCAGTCAGTTGAGCGTCCAACTTCGGCTCAGGTCATGATCTCACTGTCTGTGGGTTCGAGCCCCGCATCGGGCTCTGTGCTGACAGCTCAGAGCTTGGAGCCTGTTTCAGATTCTGTGTCTCCCTCTCTCCCTCCCCCTCCCCTGCTCATGGTCTGTCTCTCTCTCTCTCTCTCAAAAATAAATAAACATTAAAAAAAAAAAAGAATTGCACGCTTGCTGACTGAGCCAGCCGGGTGCCCCACGTTTGGTAACAGTAACTTACTCCACTCTAGGCCTCCGTGGGGCCACTGAGGCACCCTGTGACCTCGCCACCCGCCTCTGTGTCTACATCTGTGGGTCGTGGGCTTGTCTGGGTGTGTCCACATGTTGGTGTGCATCTCCGTGCGCTCATGGCCTAACCGAGGGCATGAAGATCAGACATGCTGGGAGCTTTGCGCAGGCTGGGGATGGACACCCCGAGCCCACAGGTCAGTGGGGGCCCCCGTTCTTGGGGGGGGGCTGGAGAGAGAAGGCAGGTAGGCAGCAGGGCTCCATCCTGCGAGGCAAAGATCCAGCCCCCTGGCCCTTTTTTTACCTCCTAGAGCAGGGCCCCCTCCCACCTGCCGTGGCCTGGCCCCAGCCCAGCTGAACTCGGGTCCCCCCGGGACGCAGACAATCAATTAGAATTGGCAGCGCTGCCTAAGTAAAAGGCTTCCTTTAATGAGGAGGCCGGAAGAGCTCTGCGGGCCGCAGCCGCTGGGCCGAGCCAGGCTGGGCCGGGGCTCCAGGGTCCGCGCTGGGTGCAAGGGCACGGCAGGGGGCGGGACACAGTGGCTGCGCCCTCCCCGGGGCTCGCGGTCCAATGGGAGCGACAGGCATGTCACCAGGTAACCCGCACAGGGTGTTAAGGGCTGTGGTGGGAACACAGGGGCGCAATGGGGGGCATCGGACATCAGGGCAGGCTTCCCGGAGGAGGTGATATGTAAGCGGAGCTCTGAAGGGTGAATAGAAGCAAGACCCGAAGGAGGGAGGGGTTAGGGACCCCCCACGTTCTGGTCGTCCACAGCTGCATCACCATCCTTGCAGGAGGAGCCGAGTTCAATCCCCGGGACGTGGCTGACGGTTCTAAGGCTGCAGAGGGAGTTAAGCTGCCGATCAGCTGATGTTAAAATGAAGAGATTATTTCGGATTATCCGGCGAGCCCAAGGGAAACCCAGGGTTGGGGGAAGTCGTGGGGGAAGGCTTGCTGGCTGTGGAGACGAGTGAGGGCAGAGCTCAGGAACCGGGGCCTTCGGATCCCAGAAAAGCCTCGACATGGGTCATCCCGGAGCCCACCCCGGGCTTTAGCCCCGCGAGACCCTACGCCAGACCCCTGACCTCCAGAGCTTTAAACTAATAGGTGTGCGTTGCTTTAAGCCGTAACTTTGAGGCAAACCTTGGGTGGTGGGGGGTCCTGGGCTGTGTCTCCCTGTCCTCACACGGCTGAGCCTCGCCTCCGTGTGTGCGAACTGTCCTCTCCCTCCTCCGACAAAGATGCCCCTCCAGGGACGGAGGGACGGATTCCACCTGCAAAGAGCCTGTTTCTGGATACGGCGTCATTCTGAGGTTCAGGGACCAGGAGGCAACAGATCTGCGTTTGACTTTTTCTACTTCATCCTGTGAAATGTCGACGCCAGGAGGGCAGGAACTGCATCCGTCTCGGCCCCGCAGCGGCCTGGCACACAGCAGGCACTCAGTAAGTGTGCTGAGGTGCGGGGGCTCCCCATGTGCCCCAGGAAGAGGGTGCGCCGAGAGAAGCAGAGCCCGGGAGGGCGGCGAGGAGAGACAGAGACAGAGGGAGACAGAGACAGAGAGAGGTGGTGTGTGGGAGGCTCCGAGCACAGCCGCCCCCCCCGTCCCCTCTGGGGCACGGCTGGTCCTGTGGCTCTGGCCCCGTCCCGGCCCCTCCCCATTCCCCTGGCTGGTACTTGAGACCCGAAGGGCCTTTAAATATATTCTTTTTTTTTTTTTTTCTAGGAGAGAGAGAGAGACAGTGTGAGCAAGGGAGGGTCAGAGAGAGAGGGAGACACAGACTCCGAAACAGGCTCCAGGCTCTGAGCTGGCAGTCAGCACAGAGCCTGACGCGGGGCTCGAACCCACGAACCGCGAGATCATGACCTAAGCGAAAGTCGGACGCTTAACCGGCTAAGCCACCCAGGCGCCCCAAAGACCCGAAGGACTTTTAATGTGGGGCCTCTCCACCACGGAGGTCCTGGGCTCAGCCCTGAGACCCCCTGGGGTTCAAGATCCTGTCCCCCAACTCAGGCAGAGCCAGAGACCCAGAGCTCATAGCTCCTGACTTGGGGTGTCCCTCCCTCCCAGGCCTAAACTGACGGGCCACATTTACGTTATCCACACGGTTTCCAGCCACCTCGGCACTTCCCCTGCCTTGTCTCCAACCCCTCACCCGGAGCCTGTGTGGGAGGGTTTCGCCCATTTTACAGTGAGGGGAAACTGAGGCCTAAAGATGGGGGGGCACAGTTCATTCACCAGAAAACAGGTGCCGAGTCCCTACATGGGCCAGAGCCTGTGCTGGGGGTTCTGGGCTCGCTACAGTGGCCAAGACTGTTTGGGGGTCCCCTCTCCGTGGAAATGATGGACTCGACACAAGCGGTTTACCACTTAGGATGATGAGGGTCACGATGGGGGGACCCCCAGGTGTTTGGGGGATGGAGGCAAGGCCCCTGGCCCAGTGTGGGGATCGGGGAAGGCCGCTTAGAGCAGGGGTTGTTGAAGTTGAGACCTGAAAGCTGAGTAAGAGTTGGGATCAGGGAGAGCATGGTCCAGGGAGGTACAGCATGTGCAAAAGGCCTGGGGTGAGAACCAGAGTAAAGATTCTTCATAAGAACTGAAGAAGGGGGGCTTCTGGGTGGCTCAGTTGGTTAAGCATCCGACTTCGGCTCAGCTCATGATCTCACGGTTCGTAGGTTGGAGCCCCGCATCGGGCTCTGTGCTGACAGCTCAGAGCCTTGAGTCTGCTTTGGATTCTGTGACTCCCTCTCTCTCTGCCCCTCCCCTGCTCACACTGTCTCTCTCTCTCTCTCAGAAATGAATAAAAACATTTTAAAAATTAAAAAAAAAGAACTGAAGAAGGAAATGTGGATGTGTTGGTAAGAATCCACCTATGTGGGGCGCCTGGGTGGCTCAGTCGGTTAAGCATCCGACTTCAGCTCAGGTCACAATCTTGCAGTCTGTGGGTTCAGGCCCCACGTCAGACTCTGTGCTGACAGCTCAGAGCCCAGAGCTGCTTCGGATTCTATGTCTCCCTCTCTCTCTGCCCCTCCCTCCCTCACGCTCTAATTTTCTCTCATAAATAAACATTTGAAAATTAAAAAAAGAGAGAGAATCCACCCATGCAGGGGTGAGTCTGGCTTATTATTTTGAAGTCTTTTGGGGAGCTTCATATTTACCTGGTAAATCTCTTTCTATCCTTTGACTTTTAAGCTTATCTGCATCATTTTAAAAACATTTTATTATGGAAAATTGTAAACATGTGTAAAAGTAGAGAAAATACTACAATGAACCCCCAGCTACCCATAATCAATGTCAACATTTATCAATTCATGACTAACCCTGTTTTATGACTAATACCTCTTTTGGTATTATTTTGATGAAAATTCTAGATACCATATAATTTATCCGTAGATAAATCATAGATCAGTGTGTTTCTCTAAAAGATAAGGAGTCGCGGTGGATAAGCACTTAACAATACTTCCATGATATCATTGAATATCCCATCAGTCTTTAAATTTCCAATTATGTAAGAAATTTTATAATGTTTTTCTTACAGTTTAAAGCAGGACCCTGATCAGATCCACACACATCATTGGTTGATTTGTCTTTAAGTCTCTTTTATTCTATAGATTCCCATCCTTCCTTTTTTTCTCTGCAGTTTCCTTGTTGGTGACGTAGCATTTCTGTTCTAGGTGTGCATCTTCAAAAAGACATAGAGATGGATTGTGTTTACGGTTGTTTCTATGCATCCAGTCTGAGAGTCTGTGTCTTTCAAGTGGTGATGTTAGTTCATTTACATTTATTGCATTTACAGACATACTTGAATATATTTTCATCACCTTCTTTCACTGTGTTCTCCGTTCAATGTGATTTTTTCTGCTGGTCCCTTTTTACCTCCTCTTCAGCCGTCTGCTGAATTTTTTAGAGTTTATTTCCTTTTCTATTCCCTCTAGTGATTTGGAAATTATTCATTCTATTCCTGTCCTCTGGGCAGTCACCCTTGTATGTTCCCACATGCATACTGAGCGTATCATGGCAGAAAGGTAATCAATGTCTCTTTGCATCTGGCGACAAGGTCTTAGGATTCATGCACATCAGACATACACTGCTCCCCACCCCGCCTCCACTCTGCATGCCACTCCCGTCTGGCACCCCCAGGGATGGAGAGGAGAGTGGCGTCAGGTGGGTCATCATTGCCTGCGGGAATAGCAGAAGAGATGAATACAGATTCCAGAGGTCCTCACTCTCTGTGCGACTTCAGGCATGTCCTGCATTGGGCCTCAGTTTCTCCATCTGTAGTAAAGCATGATGAGTCTCTCTGCGCTCACATCTGGACGTTGAGTCCCCTGCTCTCTTCTTCGTTCCCACCACTCAGGCAAGAGACCGTGCGGGTAACCGGAGTGTGGGACTGAAATGAGGGGGCTTCAGGAGCCGAAGGAGAATGCTGTCATTATTTACTTCACTGAGCTAAATAATCTTGGGAATTGCTCATCGGGGCCTGATAATTCGATTGGATTTCATGCACAATTAGGCCTTCAGAGCTGAGGCATTTGTACAGGAGTTCGGGGAAGAAGCCAGTCTCCCTGCCAGAGAGGCTCAAGGTGAGGGGGTAGCAGTGGGGGCCCCCGGGCCCCGGAAAGGGTCAAATGTGCTGGCCGGAGGGAGGCCTGGGTGTCCCACAGTCAGTGGAGCCAGAGCTGGACATGGAGACCAACCAAGTTCAACTCGTCATGTCTCATTTATAGGTGATTTATATTTGGAGAATTTTTTTTAAACGAAGTCCAGAGAATCATACCCCATAAAGACCACTTCGGTTAATGAATATAGTTAATGGTTTGTCATTTTTTGCCCGAGGTTTTTCTTTTCTTTTTCTTCTCATGTGAAAGGATTCAGAATGATCAATTTGAAATCCAAGTCAGATCCATCCCTCCTCTGCCTGCAGCCGTCCGGGAGCTCCCGCCTCCCTGGGGTAAAAGCCTAAGTCCTCCCTGTACCCCATCCCCTGCCCATACCCCCTCTTCTCTCTCCCCCTCACTCTGCTCCAGCCACATGGTCCTGCCCCAGGGCCTTTGCGCATGGTGCTTCCTCTGTCTGGAATGCCCTTCCCCCAATCTTTTCTTCTTAGCGAATGGTCACCTATACCCCCTCTGATGCCTCCTCCAAGTCCCTCTTCTGTGCAGGCTTCACCCTCCCACACGAACCACAGCCTCCTCTCCCGTTAGCCTTCCCCAAACAGCTCCCGCTTCCTTCCCCTCCAGCCTGACTACCAGGGCCAGGAAGTGGTCTGTGGAGGAAACTCCTGGCCTTAAGCACCCACCCAGGGACCCAAAATAACTTCTGAAAGAACACAGAACGGCACATCAGTCATGTATGGTCCGAA
Source organism: Hyaena hyaena (assembly GCF_003009895.1). Classification (NCBI taxonomy): domain Eukaryota; kingdom Metazoa; phylum Chordata; class Mammalia; order Carnivora; family Hyaenidae; genus Hyaena; species Hyaena hyaena. Next base: position 861,327 of record NW_024080931.1, on the reverse strand, counting down.
TGTCACTCTGAGTCTCTGAGGCAGACCAGGGCTCTCCCCGTCTCGGCGAGGCTCTCTCCGGCACCTTCTCTGTGCGTGTCTCTGATCCCGAGTGTGTCTCTGTGTCTGCGTCTCTCTCCTCTTTGTCTCTGTGCCTCCCATGGGGCACGTGCATCACTCCCTGCACCCCTCTGCCCTCCCCATGCCCTGGGGGCCCACTGGCCACAGAGTGAGGGGTGGAGTGTATGGCCTTCCTCCATCAGCCCCCCCCCCACCCCCCCCACTTCCCATCTCTGCCTCTCCCCTCTCCCCTGCATTCTATTTCCGTCTCTGTTAACAGGGATCTCAGATCGAATGTGCTGGGCACCCTCCCCCAGCGTTGCCCATCTCTGAGCTCCACACTCCCCTTCTTTCCCCAGGTGGGGCCCCCTCTATTTCGAGGTCCCTCCTCCCCCCCCCGCAGCCCCCCCCCCCCCCCCCCCCCCCCCCCCCCCCGCCTCCCCAGGTACTTAACTTAGAGCTGGGAGGCGGAATTGAAATGCATCCTGTGGCCTCACCTTCTCCTTTTCTGGGAGAGTGGAGGTGGAGGGAACAGAGAGGGAAGGGCGCCTCCCCAAGGTTACACAGCAACTGGCCCGAAGCCCCCTGCAGCCCCGGTGCCCTGCTTGCTGTGTGACCCCCAGAAGTCCAGCTTCCTCATCGGTATGGGGACAGCCAGAGTGCCACCTCACCGGGCGACCATGAAACAAGGCAGCACAGGGAAAGCAGCTAGAGCGTGAGAGACGGGGTCCTGGGGACACGGACATTCCCAGGAAGGGTGACCGGGGCGGCGCGGGCTGGGTGCCGGCAGACGGGACAAGCCGGCCTGTTTCTATCCCAGAAAGGAGTGTGGACTGTGGTGGCCCTGAGCGTCGGGTTGCCTAGCAACGAGGGTGAAGCCGGCGGTCAAGACCACTGACCTCCCAGGGAATGGGTGGGGAGGCAGTTAAGAAAAGGGGGTCCACATTCAGGATTCTGCTGGGGGGTGGGGAGGGGATTAATGAAAGAATGTGTGTGTGTAAGTTCATTTGTTCTATCCATCAATATTAAGCGCCTACTGTGTGCTAGGTAGCGGAAACACCATTGATACTCCGGTCGGGGGAGAGGGAGGGTTAAGGAGATAAATGCATAAGGTCCAGTGCTGAGCTGTGCTGAGGACCAGTGAAGCAGGCTGGGGGTCAGGGAAGGGGATTTTAATTTAATAAATGTTTTAATGGTTTATTTATTTTTGAGACAGGATGAGCGGGGGAGGGGCAGAGAGAGAGGGGTCAGAGGATCTCCGCCTCCCCCTACCTGCCTCTTCTCCCCCTCGCTCTCTCCCTGACTTCCTACCTGCTCGGCCTGACGGAGAAGCCACCTGGCGGGGAGCTGAACACCACCCCCAGGCCCACGACCAGCCTCGCAGGGCAGGCCTGCCCTGGTCACCCCTTCGGATACGACGCCTGTGAGGCCCGAGGCAGGACCCCCGGCTAAGCCCTGCCTGGGTTCTGGACCCACAGAAACCATAGGTAATTGATACGTGTTGCTTGAAGCCTCTAGGTTCGGGGTCATTTCTTACGCAGCCAGAGATGACTGAGACAACAGGCAGGATCTCTTCCCGGGGACTGTTTCGGGAAGGGGGGGGGGACAGGCTGGGGAGCGGTTGTCTGGGGCTCAGAGAGGGGGCGTTTGGGCCTGGGTCGCAGGGTGGCGGCGGGGCTGGGGTGAGTCTGGGGACCGGATTGGCCGCGGCGGTGAGGGGACCCAGCTGTCCGGGTGAAGGCAGGACTGGAGCCGGTCGGGGGCCCCAGCCGAGACCCCGGAAGCCCCCCGACTCTGGAGCTGCGTCTGAATTTCACGGCTGCCTCCCCCTCTCCCCGCCCGCAGATCGGCCTGCCCGCCCCCACTCCCCCCTGCCGGTGATGGAGAACGGATTGTATTTTTACAACTTCTTGCCCCCGAACCGAGTTCCGTGCGCACTGGGCTAAATTTAAAATCGGATGGCGGGAGGGCGATCGCGTTCGCTCTTACTCCCCGGGGGGCTGGGGGCGGGCGCACTTTCTGGCTGAGAAGCACCAGGCTGAGTCGGGAAAACTCACACCGGACCCCAGTCACCTCCGCCCCGAAACCTGACGCTGACCCCCTCCGTCTGAGCCACCGCAGACACAGCCCTGGTCGCCCTGTTCTAGAACCGCCTGCTTATATGTTCGTCACCTCCTTGGGGGTTGGCTTTTGCGGTCCCCTCTGCCTGGTACAACTTTCCTACGCATCAGTCTCAGCTCCCGTGTCACCTCCTCCAGGAAGCCCTCCCTGACCGCCCCGGCTCAGAAAGCTGCCCACTCACTTTCTATGCCATCATCTTACATTGTCTTATATTTATTTGTTTGTTTATTATTCTTTATTTATTTTGAGAGAGAGAGAGCAACCGGGGAGGGGGGGGAGGCAGAGAGAGAGGAGAGAGAATCCCAGGCAGGCTCTGCAGTATAGGCACAGAACCCGATGCGGGGCTCCAAGTCGCGGACCGTGAGATCATGACCTGAGCCGAAACCAACAGCTGGACGCTCAGCCGACTGAGCCCCCCAGGCGGCCCGCTCTGCTACATATTCTTTATCCACTTGCGTTCTCGTGGCTCATGACAGCAAGTCATTCAAGACAGTTACGGGATCTGGATTAGCCTGTCTTTCCCCTTCACCTTCTCAGTGGCTCTCCGTAAATAACTCGCTCCCCATTCAGCAAACATGCTCGAGTGGCTACTGCACTGGACCGTGTATCCAATGGTTCCCACCCCTGTGTGCATATTAAAATCGGGGAGACCTTATTTTTTTTTTCATATTTTTTATTTATTTCTAGGAGAGAGAGAGAGAGACAGCGTGAGCAAGGGAGGGTCAGAGAGAGAGGGAGTCACAGACTGAAACAGGCTCCAGGCTCTGAGCTGGCAGTCAGCACAGAGCCCGACGCGGGGCTCGAACCCACGAACCGCGAGATCATGACCTAAGCGAGAGTCGGACGCTTAACCGACTAAGCCACCCAGGCGCCCCAGAATCAGGGAGACTTTAGCTCTGACCGCCACCTTCTACCCTGCCCATCCCCCACAACGTGGGCGATTCTGAAGGGCCAGGTCTGGAGTTGGGGGGTGGGCACAAGGTTGGACCCATGGAAGGTTCCAGGCTTCCTCATTTCCCACAAGGGTGTGCTCCGAGCCGCCGCCAGGACTTTGCTGAAGCCGGGCTCCTGCCCGAAACACCCTCCCACTTCTGCCCCACCTATTTAAATCCTCCAAGACTTTCTCTCTTCATTAGAATCATTTATTTTTTTTTTTAAATTTTTTTTTAAATGTTTTTTATTTATTTCTAGGAGAGAGAGAGACAGCGTGAGCAGGGGAGGGTCAGAGAGAGAGAGGGAGTGACAGACTGAAACAGGCTCCAGGCTCTGAGCTGGCAGCCAGCACAGAGCCCGACGCGGGGCCCGAACCCACAAACCGCGAGATCATGACCCAAGCGAAAGTCGGACGCTTAACCGACTAAGCCACCCAGGCGCCCCGAGAATCATTTATTTTTAATTTTAAAAAAGGAAACGAGAAAAGCGCAAAGACGCATATAGCAGACGCCTGCGCACCTTGCAGCCGGGACGCCGAGGAAGGGTTAACACCTGTCCTATTTGCTGCAGGTGCTTCTCAGCTTGTCAGGAGCAAACAAAACCTTGGAACCAAGGAGGGGTCTCCCCGGAGCCCACCTTCCCTTCACACACTTCCCGCCGCTCAGCTCCCGCGGGCGCCCTCGCAGCCACCAACAGTGAACACGATTATTTTGCGCATTAAAAATATGCACTAATGTACTGATATAGTCTATACGCTTATGCAACTTGCTTTTTTCCTCCTCATGATTTAATTTAAAAAAATGTTTATTTTAAATAAAGAAAGAACACAAGTGGGGAGGGGCAGAGAGGGAGACAGAATCCGAAGCAGCTCCAGGCTCCCAGCTGTCGGCACAGAGCGCGACGCGGGGCTCGAACCCACAAACCCATGAGATCATGACCTGAGTCAGAGTCAAACGCTTAACTGACTGAGCCCCCAGCGCCCCTCATAATTTCATTTCTGACTGGCTGGGTTCAAACTGAAGCTCCTGTGCAGCTCTGTGACCATGGGAAAGTTACTTACCTTCTCTGTGCTTCAGTTTCTTCACCTAATGTGTAGTCATCTATGGCTGAATAACAAACACTCGGAACTTAACAGCTGGAGACGACCATGCCGGTGAGCCCGCTGGCTCAGCTGAAGAGCATGGGGCTCTTGATCTCGGGGCTGTGGGTTCGAGCCCCACATTGGGCGTAGAGATTACTTGAAAATAAAATTTTTAAAAAATAGAATAAAATAAGTAAAACGACAAACTCCCTGCAGCCTCGGGGGGTGGGGCACCTCCAGATAGTCCACCCACATGGCTGTTGGCCAGAAGGGCCTTCTCATCACCTGGTGGCTACTGTCCCCTCCCTGGCTGAGGGGTCCAAGAATGAGAGAGCCAGAGTGCCCTGTGGAGGCCCACACTGTCACTTCTGCATTATTCTGCGCGTTAAAGCCACCAGGTCCAGCGCGCCCTCGAGGGGAGGGCAATCAGGCTCCGCCTCCACAGAAATCGCAAACGAATTCATGGACACATTTCAAGCCGCCACGTTTATAAAATACAGACACTGATACTCCTTTTTATTTTTTTTAAGCTCATTAATTTATTTGGGGGGGGAGGGGCAGAGAGAGAGGGAGAGAGAGAATCCTAAGCAGGTGCCGCACTGTCAGCGCAGAGGCTGACGCGGGGCTCCATCCCAGGAGATCATGACCTGGGGTGAAATCAAGAATCAGACGCTTAACCGACTGAGCCGCCCAGACGCCCCTACTCCCCCCTTTTCAGAAAAGCTTCCTAACAGATGTTCTATGTTATCACATATAAAATGCATAGCACCCGGCACATAGTAGGTGCTCAGTAAACGTCAGAGATTATTACTGTATAGATTCAATTAATTCATTTTTGACCGCTCTATACTATTCCATTGTGTGACTATGCCTTCAGTTATCTGTTCTCCCCTTGACGGACTTTTAGGTTAATGCTTGGTTTGCATTAATTAGATTAATTAGGTTAATGCTCTGCATCCCTCTGCGTACTTGGCAAAGTATTTCCTTGAGGGCGAGGACTAAAGATGGTATCTCTGGGGCACTGGCTGTGTGCACTCGGTGAACACCAATTCTCCTCCAGCTGCCCCCCCACACAACGGCTCACCAGTTGGTGCCTCAGGGCCTTTGCATGTGCTGCTGCTCTGCCTGGAACCCTCTTTCCACAAATACCCATGTGGCTCCCTACTCCTTCAGGTCTCTGATCATATGTCACCTCCGCAGAGATGCCTTCTATGCACACTCTGTCCCTCTGGTAACTTGTTTCACGCTTGGTAAGAGAACTTACAACCTGCCATTATATTATTACTTTATTAGATTGTGTGTTGTGTGTCTTCCCCACGGGACTATCGGCCCCATGAAGGCAGGAATTTTTGTCATTTTCTGCACTCCTGTATCCCCAGCGCCCAGAACAATGTTGGTACATAGTAGGTGTCTAATAATAGATACTGCTGAGCGGGCATGGGGCTTGGATGTAGCTCTCCGGGGTCCTGACACGATTCTTTCCCGCTGGTTCCATCCTGTGCTCCTCCCCTAAGCTCACATCAGGGTGTCAGCAGGAAGCCACTCCTTCGGATGTTCCGGGGCAGAATCCATTTCCTGGCTCTTCCCAGCTTCCAGAAGCTTCCTGCCCTCCATGGCCCATGACCTTCTCCACCCTCAAAGCCAGGAAGGGCCGCTCAAGGCTTCCTCGAAGGGCGTCAGCGCCTTTCTCTAGCTCTGTTGTCACTTCTCAGATGCTGGTGCTCCCGCCTCTCTGGTGACAACCTGGGGATGCCAGGGAGCCCCCCAGATACTCCAGGTCACCCCCCCGAGACTCTTCATTTAACACCACCTGCAAAGTCCTGTTTTTGCCATGACAAGGTGACACGTGCACCCGTTCTGGGGCCCAGGACAGGGACGTCATCTTGGGGACGATCGCTATTCTGCCAGGCACAAGGAGATGCGGACACGGATACATTCATTCATGCTGCACTTATTTGGCACCTACTGTATACCCAGCTGTTCTAGGTGCTGGAGACACGGCAGGGAGTCCCTCGGGCGTGAACTCTAGTGAGAGAGCATCTGACGCCGGCTGTCAGGAAGGGCCTGCCTGACATGGTGATGTCTCCGCACCCGGTCCCAGGATCTTGCCAGACGTGCCCAGACGTGTCCCTCATCACCCAGAGCATGACTGGGGGGTGCTCAGCAGGGTACGAAGTAACCAGAAAATCCAGTGGCAGAGGCTGCATGTAGGTGTCATTTCCGTCTTTCTCAAGTTGCGGTGGGTCCTGGGGGCTCTGGGACGTCTCTTCCACCGTGAACCTGTCACCCGCCGGAGGCCCCGCTGTTCTGAAGGCTGCGTGACCAGCGAGCTTCAGGTGACATCTTTCAGTTACCGCCCAGCCGCTGCGAGGAGGCTGTTTCTTTCACCTCAGTGACTCAAAGGAAAACGCTTAAAAACCAATGCCTTGGGGCGCCTGGGTGGCTCCGTCGGTCAGCTAAGGTCACGATCTCACGGTTCGTGGGTTCGAGCCCCACGTCGGGCTCTGTGCTGACAGCTCAGAGCCTGGAGCTGCTTCAGATTCTGTGTCTCCCTCTCTCTCCGACCCTCCCCTGTTCACGCTGTCTCTCTCTCTCTCTCAGAAATAAATAAAACATTAAAACAAACCAAAAAAACCCAGTAAAAACAATTAAAAAACCCCCAATACCTGTACTGGTGTTCCAAATGTGAGCCATGCTTCAAGGAAAATATTGATTAAACAATCATGGGACATAGAGAAATGCCAAGTGGAAGAGACCATTTGCACAGTTTCGGGAAATGTGACCTGTCCGTTTTCCACGTGGGGAAGCAGACGCCCAGGAAAGGGGAAGGACCTTCTGTGACCACCACCCACTGGTGGGCTGAAGATCTTTCTCCAGGAGGGGAAGAGAGAAGGGGCATAGAAGGTATTTCGTCATCTCCACCCTCTCGCCAATCTATGAGCAGGAGCCCCCCTGCCCCACCCCCAAACTCCTCACCCTTAGCTAAGGAGATGATGCTCGATGATGATTTCCGGAAACAGCATCCCAGGCAGAGGGCACAGCTCATGCAAAGGCCCTGGGGCAGGTCCTGCCTGGCATGATGAACAGCGAGGAGACCCATATGGCTGGAGCAGAGTGAGCACAGGGGAGAGAGGGAGGCGGGGAGGGGACGAAGCAAGTCGTGCAGAGCCTTGGGGACTCTGGAAAGGGCTTGTTCGCCCTACAAGGGTGGGAACTCTGGAGAGCCAGGGTCAGAGGAGGGTGTGGCCTGACTCAGGCGCACAGACATCTTCTGGCGCCTCTGGGAGAATGCACTGAAAGGGAGGGCGATGGTTGAAGGGAGGCTGTCTCAGCTCTGTCTCTCACACGCTGTGTGTCCCCAGGCAAGGGAAGTCTGTCTCTGGGCTCTGTTTTCTTATCTAGTAAAAAAGCACCTTGAGGAGCCTTCCTCCAGGCGTCAGGGCGGGAACTCTGAGATAAGGTTCAGAAAGCGCCTGTTGCCCCAGATTCGGGCCGAGCGTGGGGCTGCTGAGTGCCCGGATTCTGCTCACACATCTTCCCAAGGTGGGAGGATGAGGTCAGCCGCACCCCCAGCCCTGGCCCCAATGAAGTCACCAAGTCGGGGGGGGGGGGGGTGTGAGGACAGCTGTAGAAATAGATTTCCCGCCTGTGCCCTGTGGCTCCGGGAGAGGCGAGGATGCGCAAACCGATGGGGACATCACACATCCCAGGCTGTCAGGCGCAATCCCCAGCGCCGCCTCGCTGCCCAGGGGCTGCCTCCTGCAGGAAGCCCTCCCAGATTGCCTTGGCCCTTCGGGGTTCTGCAGGAAGCTGTTGGGGGCTGGGGGAGGGAGGATCTCAGGGAGAGTGAGGACCCCAGAGAGGCCGGCCAGACCCTGCCGCCTGGGGAGGGAAAGAGAGAGGACAGCAAGCAGTGCCCGAGGGTGAAGGAAAGCCCTGAGCCAGGCGGGAAGGCCGGCCGCGTGGGGCTGAATTGTGGCTCAGACTCTCTCTCACTTGCTTCGTGACCCCGGACAAGTCTTTTCTGGGCTCCAGTTCCTCAGCCACAAAGTGGAGAAACAAGTCTCCTTAAGGTGCTTAACGAATATCAGTAAATACGCGCCAGGGAGGGACCCAGCCGTGAGCGAGGCCGCTCAGGCCAGAGCGGGGAGGGGGATGTGTCATGGGGCCACTGGAACACTGAGCGATCATGGATTTGGGGAGCGGCGCCTGGGGCTCCGGGACCCCGGAGGAGGCCCTGATTCAGCCTGGGGTGGGGGGCAGTGGTCAGGGAGGACCTGCTTCTAAGGTGACCGCTGGGGGCGCCTGGGGGCTCAGTCCCTTAAGCATCTGACTTCAGCTCAGGGCATGACCTCGCGGTTTGTGGGTTCGAGCTCCGCGTTGGGCTCTGTGCTGACAGCTCAGAGCCTGGAGCTGCTTCGGATTCTGTGTCTCCCTCTCTCTCTGCGCCGTCCCTGCTCACGCTGTCTCTCTCTCTCAAAAATAAAGAAATAAACATTAAAAAAATGTTTCAAGGTGACCGCTGGGAGGAGCATAGTTCTCCAGGCAAAGCGGTAAGGAAGAGTGGCTCCCTTCTGTGTTGGGGTTAAGACTCAGGTCCTGATTTTCATGGTCCCTGTGGATCCTCTAACTCAAATTCCATCTCTTGCCAGCCCCCTGGGCCCCCCCCCCCCGGCATTATGAGCTAATTGCTGTTTTCACATCTCTAAGCCTTTGCCTGTGCTCCATCTTGCTGAAACACTCTCCTCCTTGCCAGTCTGGTTTCTCCTGGAAGACTCCTATTCAACCGTCAAAACCCCATGTCCCTCCTCCATATAGCTTCCTGGGACCCTCACAGATAAACTCTTCCCCCCGCCTGCTCCCTGAGCTCTGGAACCTTCCTTGGCTGGCAGCATCTGTGTAGAGCTCTGTGTCCCCAAGGTCAGGAGGCCCAGCTCTGGAGGACGAGGCCACGCTGGGCCCCTGATCTCCCAGCACGAAGCTGGGCACTCCCAGGGACGGGGGGCTGTTCCTTCCTTCCTGACTGAGAGCCCCGCCCCCCACACGCGTGCATCCCGCGAAGCGCAGCGAAGGAGACGTCCTTGCTGGATATCGTTCCGGAAGCTGGCAAGTCTGAGGGTTTCAGGCACAGCTTGATCAAAGAGCGTCAGAACTCACTCTCCACCTGGGGCTCAGCTCCGCCGGGCCGAGAGGACCCGCCTCTCGCTCCCCCAGCTTCAGGACGTCTTTCCTGTGGTCCCAGATGAAGTCTCAGCGGCGGCCTCCCTTGGCTCACAGCAAGTCGTGTGTCGGCAGGGGACCCCCCCCCCCAGTCTCCGCGGCTCCTGCAGGGAGGCTGGGGCCAGAGCTGTCAGCAGGGGGTCTCAGGTGGCGACTGCCCCGTATGAATGGCTGCAAACCATTCATATGGGAGCTTGTGCTGGTTTTACACCCACTGAGCTCCGTGACACCCCACCCATGAGCCCTGGGACACCCCGCCCTTCAAAGGGCGAGGCCCAGTTCCCTCCCTCCTGCTGTGGCCTGGGCGGAGTGACTCACTTCTGACAAACGGATGTGGCAGCAGCGATGACGCGCACCAGGAGGCTGGTGGCTCCGTGCTTGCTCTCTGGCGCTCTCTCTCGTTCTCGGCGCCCTTCCTGGGGACAGCCGGCCGCCATGTTGGAAGGACACTCAAGCAGACTGCGTGGCACAGGACTGAGGTCCCCAGCCAGGAGCCACGCACGAGAGCCCTCCGGGAAGGACAGCGCAGACAGGGGTGCACACCCACCAGTGCCCGACACGCTCTCGCGGGGCCCAGGCCACACCCAGCCTCAGACACACGGCACAGCAGACAAGGTCAAGATAGTCAACAACCAAAGGGGCCTGGGCATCAATTGCCCAGATCGGGGGCTTCGGGGAGGTCCCAGAGGGCCACCAAAGGGAACCTCTCAGGGAACAGCAGTGGGGATAGAACAGCATCCTTTCCCTGAGCCTCAAGAACAAGTTTTCTCTCCCACCCAGGTGCCTCCCACCTCCACCTCTCTGGCCTCCTTCGCCCAGGCCACTGTCCCTCAGCCCCAGGGAAATGCCAGGCCTGAGGAGGCTGGAGACCCCCCCCACCCGGATGCCAACCGCTCCGGCCACACCATCCTTCCTTCCATTGGATCCTTGCGCACACCGTGGCCTGCCTCACCACAGGACCTTTGCATATGCTTTTCTGTCTTACCTCTCCTTCTGTTTCACCTCACCTCACGGAAGCCCACCTATCTGGTGAATCTCAGCTTTTTTTTTTTTTTTTTTTAATGTTTATTTATTTACTTTGCGAGAGAAAGAGAGAGAATCCCAAGCAGGCCCCACACTATCAGCGCAGAGCCTGACACAGGTTTCAACCTCACAAACCGTGAGATCATGACCTGAGCCGAAATCAAGAGTCAGACACTTAACCGACGGACCCACCCAGGCGCCCCGGTGAATCTCAAGTTTAACATCGCCTTCCCTGAACACCTGTCTCCTCCTCCCCCACCACGTGGCTCTCCTAGTAAAAAGCACTCACAATTCCTCGTTCTTCGCCCTTTCTCTCTTTTGGCCTGATTTTCGATTTACAGGAAAGATGCAAAGAGAGCTGTCGCCTGGCCCCAGCTTCCGCTAATGTCAGCAGCTTTGCTAAGTGCCGACTGTCCGTCCAGAGGAAGCACCCGCCCGGGCTCGCACACCGAGCTACAACTCCCGCCCGCCTTGCCATCGCTCCCGTCTGCGCGCTAATACCTCGCTGCCTTTGCGAGCTGCACCGCTGTCTGTTTAAACGATCTCCTTCCTGCGTCGCGCGGCCCCGGAGAGGCAGCGCCCGGAGGCGGCGAATTCTGTCTGTTTTGTTCCCCAGTGGGTCCTCTGTGCCCAGACCGGCGCGTGGTATGAAGCACGTGGTCAGGAAACCTTGGTCAGATGCACGAGGCACTCGGAGGTGCCCGGGCTGGGAGAGGCCACCGCCCCGGCTTATCGGCCAGGCTTCCCGTGGACACCGCTGACCTTGCACAGGGCATGGTACCCGTGCGTCCGGGCCGGCCCAGCCAGTCCCCCGACTGCCACAGTTCGGTGAGGGAGGGACATCTAGCCCAGCCTGCGTGGTGACACAGCGCTGTGGGGAAGCGGGTGAGCCGAGGGGACCGGCCTGGAGGGACAGGGCTGTCCGGTCCCCGGAGCCTGGGGTGGGGGGAGGAGGTGGGGAAGGCACAGCCCAATCTGGCTCAGCACCACCTGTGTCCCCAGCTCTGGCCTTGACCCCTCTTTGCCCCTGCCCTGTCCTCAACGCCAGCCGTCTCCCCAACAGCTGGTTCTGACATCTTACAGCCACCACACACCCTGGCTCGGCCAGCGGTCTTCTCTCCTCAGGACCCCAGCAGCTCCTCCTCCACCCTGTGGGGTGCACTCGCCGCAGGGCATCACGGGACACCCCCTCTCTTTCCCTACACCCCCTTCTCCCTGGCTACCAGCTCCAGCGTTGCCCACTGCTGTCCACCCCACGCAGGCTACCAGAGGAATTTCCCAAAACCCTAATCTCTCTCGGGCTCTAACACCCTCCATGGCTCCCCATTGCCCTCAGGATGAAGTCTGGAATTTTATACCCTGCCTTTGATGTCCTGCGGGTCCCTGTGGTCTGATCAGGCCACACTGTCTCCTGACAGCCCCCAGGACTTCCCAACCTCTGTACACCTTTTCTGGAGCGCCTTTATGCCTCCTTCTCACAGCCTGGGAGCTCTGGACCCGAAGGAAAACCCACCTCAGCTTACAGTAGCCGGCCCTCCTGCTGGGCACTCAGTGGGTTAAGCACTTTCCTGCACCCCCGCTGCCAATGTTTGCAACTGGCCCCAAAGGTGGATGTCCTGGGCCTGATTTACAGATGAGGAAACAGAGGCTCAGAGAGGTTTGCCCACCGGTCAGCAAGCCGAGAATGAAAGTGGCCTCCTTCCCGCCTCTTCTCATGACTGACTCCCACTCTTCCTTAAAGTCTCAGCTCACTTATCACCTCTCCCTGGAAGCCTTCCTGGACCTCCAGTCAGTCCAGTCTGGGCTCCCACAGCTGCCTGTGTGTCGCCGGTCACAGCCCTGTCGCTGCTGCCTGGCCTCTTGCGGAGGGAATGACCGTGGGGGGGGGCGTGGGGGGTCACGACCCGCAGCGGCAGCAGCAGGTGGGGCCGTCCCCTTCTGAACTGCACACACCCACGTCCACACCCGCGGCTGCGCTCAGCACACGCCCGCCTCCCACATGCAGACGGCCGACCCGCGTCTGCGCGGCTGACACTTGTAAATACCTCCTCGGCTCCGGCAGGCTGGGGGGGGGGGTGCGGGGGGTGCGGGGGGGGAGCTGGGGGCGGTGGAGGATGGGAACTGAAATTGTTTTAAGGACCTTCCCACCCCACCTCCCTCTGCCTTCGCGTTAGCGCCCTGTGACCCCGACCCGAGGCAGCAGCACCCCCCCTTCCCCACCCCGGGCTTAGTACGCTCCAAAAAGACCCATGAGACACCGGGGGGGGGGCTGGTGGGGGCACCAGCAAGGTTTACCCCCTCCCCGTGCGCCTCTGGGCCCGCCCACCTTCCTCGTTCCTAAGTGGCCTCGGGAGGGGTCTTTCCGGGTGGGCGCACGGGCTGGGGGCGCTGAGGGATCGCGGCACGTGGGAGTTACCCCCGGGCTTGGGCGTTGGGGGGTGCTCTGGCCCCCGAGTTCGGTATAAAAAGCGCCCGGGGCGGGGGAAGCCGCGAGGCAGGCGCGGAGGGGCTCAGGGAGCTTGCGGCAGCTCCGACTTCCCCCGCTCACCCCCACGCCCCGCCACGTGCCCCCCTTGCGCTGGTGGAAGACAGAGGCCCAGAGACCTGGCGCTCTGGCTCTGGGTCACACAGCCCAGCGGGGCGTGAGTCCCGATCTTGGGGTGCACGTGACGCTGGAGGCGTCTAGGGTGACTTGGCCGTGGAGACCCTGGCCCTGCGCGCAGTTCTCTCGCGCCCCGGCCGCCTATTCCGGGGAAAGGGAAGGCGCCGGGGCTCCGGCTGCGCGCAGAACACGCCCCCTGCCGGGCGCGGCCGGAACCCGCGCAGCGACGACCCAGGCTCCCGGGACGGAGCCCCCCGTCCCCGCTGAGCCTGCACTCCCGCTGGAGCCCCGAGCGAGCTCGGGGCTGAGCTCCGACACCCGCTGAGGGACCCCTGACCCCGGCAGAGCCACGGCCCTGGATATAGCCCTGTATCCCGGGCTGAGCCCCCATTCCGAGTTGAGTCCCTGACCCCGGATACAGCCCCTGGTCTTTCCCTGGGTGCAGAGCCCGGCCCAGCTGGGGAGACCTCAAGGATGTTGGGGCCACCCGGAGGGTCTGTACACATTACAGACAGTCATACTGCTCCAGGTTCTGATCCTACGTCTGTCACCACCTGGGATGGGTCCCTTGCTTCCGCCGAGCCTCAACGTCATCAATCTGTGAAATGGGACTTTCTATCCCAATGCAAGCTTGATTTAAAGTTTTGGCAAGTTAATCTATGTACAGTGATTAACTTTAAGCCAACAAGAGACTGGCACATAATAAGTACTCAATAAAAACTAGCTCTGAGGGGTCCCCGGGTGGCTCAGTCAGTTAAGTGTCTGACTTCGGCTCAGGTCATGATCTCACAGCTTGTGAGTTCGAGCCCCACATCTGGCTTTGTGCTGACAGCTCAGAGCCTGGAGCCTGCTTCCGATTCTGTGTGTCCCTCTCTCTCTGCCCCTCCCCCTGTTCATGATCTGTCTCTCTCAAATAAATAAATGTTTAAGAAAAAACAGGTTTGTAAAAAATCAAAACATACGTAATTCATACACCATAAAATTCACCCATTTAAAACATCCAATTCAGTGGTTTTGGTACATTACATTATTCGTTTTCTAAAATTGTGGTAAATATATAAAGTTTATGATTACAACCATTTTTACGTGTGTAACTCAGGGGCACTAAGCACACTAACACTGTTGTTGCTACCCTCTCACTGCCCGTCTTCAGATGTTCCCCAACATCTCCGGCACACTCTGTGTGCATTAAACACTAACTCACCCTTCTCTTCTCCCGGGTCTCCTCGCCTCTGCTCCACTTTCCATCTCTACAGATTCGCCTATTGTAGGCCCCTCAAGAAAGTGGAATAAAGAGGCCCTGAGTGGCTCAGTCAGCTGGGCATCCGGCTCTTGATGTCCCCTCGGGTCATGATCTCACAGTTCCTGAGTTCGAACCCCACACGGGGCTCCGCGCTGACAACCTGGAGTCTGCTTGGGATTCCTCCTCCCTCCCCCTCTGCACCCCTCCGCACTCAAGCGTGTGCTTCTCTCTCAAAATAAAGAAACATAAAAAAAAATTCAAGCAGGGGCGCCTGGGTGGCTCAGGAGGTTAAGCCTCCCACTTCAGCTCAGGTCATGATCTCAGGGTTCGTGGGTCCAAGCCCCGCGTCTGGTTCTGTGCTGACAGGTCAGAGCCCGGAGCCTGCTTTGGATTCTGTGTCTCCCTCTCTCTCTCTGCCCCTCCCCTGCTTGCACTTTGTGTCCCCCCCTCAAATATAAATGAACGTTTTTTTAAGTTAAAAAAAAGAAAGCAGAGTCATACAATACTTGTCCAATGCCTGGCTCCTTAAACTTCCGTTTTCGAGGTTCATCTGTGTTGTGTGTGATTCAGAACTTCCTTCCTTTTATGGCTGAATAGTATTCCAGGGTATGTTTGGACCATGTTTTGTGTACCTCTTCATCCGCCAATGGAAATTTGGGTTGTTTCCACCTTTTGGCTATTGTGAATAGCACTGCTACGGACATTCATGCGATTATCAGTTTGAGCCCCTGCTTTCTGCTTCTTCGGGGAGACACGTAGGAGGGGATGTCCTGGATCAGATGGTCATTTTGCTCTGTGAGGACCCACCAGACTTTTCCACCGTGTCTGCACCTTTTTTATACTCCCACCCACAACGTACAGATGGTCCAATTACTTTACATCCCTGTGGCCACGTTTTCCATGTCCTCACTGGCGGACTGTAGCCCTTCTTCTTACCTCCATGTCACGGATTTGGGAAACCCGTGCCCTGAGAGATCAACATGTCCGGACAGGTCATGAAAAAGCCGGGTTTGCACCCACCTGGGGCACACTCCACCCATGCCCACCCTGGACTCAGGGACACAGTTTGCTGTCGTTTGATGGGACGCTAAAAACAGCTCGCTCTGCCTCTGTGGCCTCATTACCCACCCTGATCAAAGAAGGGGTCTTCACAGTTTGGGGCCCAGGCTTGAAGAGGCGGAGCTCTAACAGTGGGTCTCACCTGGGGTGATTCTGCCCCCTAGAGGCCACTTGGTAATCACTGGTGGCATTTTAAATTGTCGGTATCTGGGGGGGGAGGGGGCTCCTGGCGACCAGTGGGTGGGGCCAGGGATGGTTCTCAGCCCCCACAGGGCCCAGGACACGCCCCCCCCGCAGGACCTGAATGTCAATAGTGCGGTGGAGAAGCAACCCTGGTTTGGGAGCGCGCAGGACCCGGCGGAGGGCAAGAGGGGGTGGGACCCCAGCACTCCTGGGTTTGAATCCCGGTCTAGCGACTCAGGCAAGCCGCTGCCCCCTCTGGGCCTCAGTTTTCCCTCTCCAAAATGGGATAAGGAGCCATTTCATTTATTTTTGCCTCATGAGCAAAACTCTGTGTCAGGGCTCTGTGTGTCCCACGTGGACGCGGCAGGCACTTCACAGACATGTGTTGTCTGGCCTCCCCGGGCCCTCGCTGGAACTGGGACCCAGAGTCGTGATGCAGGGAGGAAACCGAGCACAGGGGGGCTGGGAGCCGCTCCTGGGCCCAGTTCCCAGGACTCACAGCTGCATCCTCCTGGGGGGGCCCCCAGCTGGCCTGGCCACCTTACCCGCTGGCGGCCACGGGGCTCCTGTGGGCTTTGCCGGCTCATTCCCACGGAAATCGAGGCTGGATCTGGGGTTTCCAGGCTCCGTCCACCCAGCCACTGCCCCAAACCTCACCTGAGAATCTACCTGAGCCCAGGAAGATTTATCTTCAACCTTGGGTCAGATTCAGCCTGTCTGGGGCTGCAGGAATCTACGCTTTTTTAAAGGGTCTCCCAGGTGATTCTGATATAAAGGGTTCCTCGGGGACGTACTTTAAGAACGTGCTTCGGCCCAAATTCCAATTACCCAGGTGGGTAAAGTGAGTCCCAGAGGGAGGTAGGGGCTTGCCCAGGGCCAGAGTTGGTGTTTTTCTTTTTGGCTCTCTCAGTCTTTCCTCCTCGCCCCCTCCCCACCGGGTCTCTCAGGGTTTTTGACTCAGGATCTCCTTCCTCTCCTTTCCTTGGCTCACTCGCCCCCGCCCCGCTCCGCATCCGGCCCATTTCAAGATTCCGGAGGAATCTCCCCGCAGCTGTTTGGCCCCGCCCCAGACCCCGCCCCTCTGGATGACTTGCTTCCATTGGCCTCTTCGTACGTCGCCCGCTCTTTCATTGGCTGAACCTACGCCCTCGGCCCGCCCTCACTGTCGGCCCCAGTCCGGGCCTTTCCGCGCGGGCGGGGGCAGAGCGGGGCGGGGCCGAGGGGCGGGGCGATGGGGGCGGGGCCGAGCGTCCCGCCCCGCCCCGCCCCGCCCGTCCCTTCCCTCCTCAGTCCTCCCGCGCGAGTCCCGCGGCCGCCGCAACGGCCCCTCGGAAGCGGCCGTACGGAGCCTCGACGGTCGGACCGACGGACAGGCCCCGGAGAGTAGGTGAGCGAGCGATGCCGGGGCGCTCCCCACCTCGGGGGCCATCTGGACGCCCTGTCTCGCCCCCATGCCCCTGCCCCTGCTGCCTGTGTCCCTGCTTCTATTTCTTCCTTTGCTGTATGGGGGTAGCGGGGGGGGGGGGCAGACTGGGTGACCTGCCCTCCCCACCTGCCAGCCCCTCCTCAGGGCTGTGCTCTGAGTCCGGCGTCCCCTCACCCCCATGGGGACTCTGATGGACTCTGCCCCTTTCCCAGTGCAGGGTGCCAGGCACTGGGGCCAGATTCCACAATCGGAAGGGCATTCTGGTGGTGGGCAGCCTGGCCAAAGGTGTGACGATGGGCATGAGTGTGGCTTCTGGCTGGCGCAGGCAGCTAGCTGGAAGAGTCGTGGCCGGGCCCACCCAGACTGGCCACCTGGGAGCTCCTCTGTGGCCTGAGGCTTTGGCCTCAGTTTTGTCAGCTGTGAACTGGGACCATAGCTGCCAAGGTGATTGGCAGGTGACCTGACCCAGATCTGCACGCATCACCACCTCCTCTACCCTGGGGGGTTTCTCCTGGAGGACGGACAGTCCCAGCTGTAAACAGGCCTCCAAGGTTGCTTCCTGAGCATACCCACGCCCAGCTTGGGGAGCTGAATGCCTCGGCGGGGGGGG